>NW_024038138.1:0-81529 GCF_016077235.1 Cyprinodon tularosa | reverse complement strand
GAAGATTGCTGCTGATTAAGAGGCTAAACTTTCACAGCTGTTTCTTGTAGTTAATAAATCCAAAATTTAATGTTTATCACAAAACTAATCTTTCAGAATAATTGGGATGAGGTCAGGTTATTAAGAAGGAAAGTCCCTATTACCCTAGTTTGGCACAACACTAAGTTGGATATACAAATATGTCCAACAAATATACTGTAAATGCTGCTTCTGCTTTCAAAAAAAAGCCTATTCATTATTTGGTTCAACAAAGAACAAATGATAAAATAAGTAAGACCATGGAAATTATTATGAAAATATTAAAATATATGTTTTCCTATGAAAAAGGTAAAAAATAACTGCCTTTCTAAACGTTGGTCACCATATTCCTTATTTCCCTTACATAGCCAAGTCATGTGATTCACTGTTAAGTTAAACAGTTATTATACAAACAAAATAATTTTTGATTTGAATGATCAACAATAAAGAAAGTACATTTGTCCTAGTTTTATTGGATGGAAAAGAAGAAAAAGATTTATGTGATTCATTAAATGTTGGGATGTGGAGGTCTGTCCACCTTTCTCCAGCAGAGGGTGCCCTATGTCTCCTGGAGCTGAAGCTGACTACCACACCTGCTTGTTTGCTCATCAGGAGACCAGCATTTAAGCAGTGGCAGAGCAACACTCCAGTGCCAGAGTGTTAAGCCAGTTACGGAAGAACCTGACTGAAACCTGGAACTCTGGAAGAGTTTCTCAGCTCAAACCAGCTTGTCTGTAGCCTGGGTGCCAGTCCGAACTTAGTCCCGCCCACAAGGTTTGAGTTCGGGGAAGTTCGGTCTGGCTCTGCTCCATAGTAGCGCGAGTATTAAAGCCCACTGTCAGGCGATCCAATCAAATTGTCAGGGCGGGCTTTATACGATGATGGACAGATGATCAAGAGTAACGTTATCAACCACGTGACCAAAGCGCGCTTGGGTGACAACAACAATGGCTGCCGCTGGAGAGTTTGGGTGAGTAGATTCTGCTATTAGGTCTGTTCTAGAAGATATCGACAGCAAATTAATTTTAAAAGAGGAACAGAGAAACGCGATCAAGGCTCATCTTCTTATTCTAGGCGTGAAACTGCACGCTTTGATTTTTGTGGACAACAACTATGCCTCGCTTAAGATACGTCACGCACTCCGTTGCTCTTATTGGTTGTAGGTCTATCCAATTGAGTACAGAGGCATTTTTTTCCTGGTTCGCTCAAAACACGCCCCATAATCACAGCTCTATGGAGCAGTATCAGACTCATATTCTGACTAGAATTGAGTCGGACTACGTCAGGCTAGCTTGTCTGATCTCAGAAGAACCTTCGAAAGTCAAACTGTCAGAACCTGCCTGCCCGCTCTCAAGAAGAGAACTGGAAAGTAACTCTGATCTGACACTGCAAAGTCTGAAGTCAAGCCCTGCCTCTGCTAAGCCCTCTACCTACCTTCTGCCTCTGGACCCTCCTGGTTCCCTCTCTCTGCCGCTCAGCAGAAATCACTGAACAGGTACAGACCTGCATTACTCAACTAGCAACAGTATTTGGATCTCAGCTAACCGAACTGTCCCTCTCTGCAAAGAACCTTTTGTGACCAGTCCTGGATCTGTTTCCAAACATCAGTACTTTATTCACATTGTGTTTCAATAAACTGTTGAACTTTTTCCTCTGAGTCCGTGTGTTCTGCATGTGGGTTAGAAACCTTGATCCCAACATGACATTAAAGACAATTTTGCAAAAATACAAGATTCCATTCCCCTCTCTTTGTAGAGAAAATATTTCTGAACCTCCCACACACATAAGTACACTGTTTGCCTAAAATAAATTAATTCACATTATTTCAAGATGGATTACGTGATCAATATTGGTAAAAAAAAAACATTTAAAAAGTAAATTTGTCTCCATATTCTGACAGAATGCTGTAATAGCACGATTATTTTACACATCTCTTAAGTGCACAACAGTCCCCATTTATTGCAGCATGAAAAAAAATGTGTATATATTTGTTTTCCAGGTTATACAAAATTTCTACCAGTAATTCTTTTTTTGTTCCTCCTGTTGTTTGACTAAATCAAAATGCCCAAGGCGGCAAATACAGTGCACTTCAAAGGAATTAAGTAATAGTCATACTATACACAGTTTTAGGCTTCATGTACTGGATGGTATTTACAGTCAGTGTTGTGATTGATCATGTGCATGAGTAAAGCTCACATTTTCAGGAACTTTGAACCTTGGAAACAATTTTTGTTTTTTAAGCACTGAGTATGAGGGCAATGAAACTCATTTTGTCATTTAATAGCACTCTGTTTAAATATATTCTCAGAGAAAAGCAACAGAATTTTTCCCTCAAGGTGCTGTTAAGTGTCTACTAAGTGCATGTGAACGTGACAGTTCAGCAGTGACAGTTCAGCTCTGTGAGGACCCATATAGATAATTTAGCCCTTTGCATCTCTCCTTACTTTAAACCTGTCTCTGCTGCCTCAGGCTTCAGTTCATACCTATGGATATTAACTAGGGGTTCCAGCTGCAGCTTCTTCAGCTATCAGGTTGCACTGAGGCACTTTTTAGGGTCATTATTGTCAAAAATGGAATTGCAGAGTCATATCAGGTTCAAACTCCTCCCTAAGAACATGCAACTGGTAAACAGCTATAAGAAGAAACGAGATGTCTTTAATTAATGAAAAAAAGGAAAAAAAGAAACCAGATTTATTTTGGGAGGAACATTGTGGTGGGACCTCGAGTATATAATATTTACAAACCCTGTCTAAATATTGTTATTTTCAGTCAGCTTCTGTTTACTTTCCTGATGAAAAAAGCATTAAAATGAGCTGATGAACATAGCTTTTTTAGGAATTCAGCTATCTAAAAGTAAAGTAACCTTTGAGTAAAATTATTAAAAAAAATGCATACCAGGCTATGTGACAACATGCTAATCTGTTATTCACTCTAGGCCTACATATTTGCTGAACTTTCTTTAAAACAAAAACAAGATCATGTTTAAGTTTAAGCAGCAAACTTTTCCAAAATATTTAGGCAGGGAACTATGAAAATTAATCAATCCATTTCAACGGGCTAATTTGGGTTTAGCACTGGTTCTTGTTAAGGATCAACTGGCACAATAGTCTGTCATTTCTTGACTCCCCTAACTATCTCCCTATTATTTTCCCATTACAGGCCACTACCCTATGGCATTTTCACAAAACCCTTGCATCTGTGAGAATAACATGATAGCTCTCAATTGAGGGCACGTTAAAAAGGTCACACATCCAGATAAATGCCAGCAGTGCCAAAGTATTTGCCTATATATAAACACTCAAGCTAAACAGAGGCTTTGTGCACATACGGGGAAATCCCAGTCTAGTTGAAAAGACTTGACGTAGTGTGAGCCTGGCCTTTAATTAAATGGTGCAGAATTGATTTTTTTTTTCCTTTTTGGCCACAGTTGAATGGATGTGTGGAAGAAACTTAGTTTAATTATAACTTGGCATTGTGTCCAATAAGATTAGATGGTGTTCAGAAGGTAATTAAGAGTAGTTTTCTCACTGCAAATAAATGATCACTTCCCGTTTCTGCAGGAATATGTCAATAGCGAGAAGCTTAAAATGATGTATCATTGACTTTAGTGAAAACTAGACTTATGATTTTCAGCTAAAATGGAACAAAAAATATATTCTTCTCTTTTTTATTTGGAACTCCATAAATTGTTGAAAAACCTTACATAATAGTACAAAAAACTATGCTCTTTTACAAAGTTTGACACAGTGCCTTATTTTAAACAAGTTATGAAATTAAACATAATTTGTACATATTTCTCACTTATAAAAATTTATGAAAAATACCCTAAGATCTTTAATGAAACTGATGTGAGTTACCTGGGTTTTGTCTATTTTCTCCGAGCAATTAAAACTAACTATTTTTGCAGAATCCAATATATTTTATAAGAATGTTTAAGGATACATCATTACAATGTATTGTAAGAGACACACTGTGTGTAATTTTGATTGTTAATGTTTTATGTAATTACTGTTAATTGATTGTAGATGTAAAAAAATAACACACAACTCATAAAAAACAATAACAATACATATGGAGGTACAGGAGTACCCAAGCGCAGAAGGTACAAGGGGATGGTCCCTAATGAGCCTTTTACACAGAATGTGTTTTGGTGTTCGATGCTCGGATTCAGAATATTGAAATTTTGTCGCTGGACGCCGGAGCATCAACGAGATAGACATTACATGCAAACTGTTATCATTCCTGCAGAGCTGTCTGCATATGATGAATGATTAAATATCAAAGGGTTTAACTCCAAAGAAAGCCAGGTGAAGGGATTGTTATGGTGGCTACAGGGAAAAGAGAGTGAAGTCTGATCAGTATTACTGAGATAAAAAATTTCTTTATGAGCTATGTTGAAACAGTTTCTAAAAACCCAGATTAACCATATATGTTAAAATCTGCTGACAAAAATATTCTATTTCGATATTCTGTTTCTTGGAGTCTTTCACCGCAAACCTTAAAAAAGCTTTATAGCCATTTCCGGCCCCTAGTGCAGCAGTGGGGAATTCTGAACAGGCTGGTTGCAACGTTCAGTGGGTCTTTCCAGCGCTGCCTCCTGGGAGTATGCTGGAGGTCTGGCGCTCCGAACGAGAACTGCATATTTTAGTGGGATCATAATGAACTGACTGCACAGAGGGTATTTGGAGGTGGACTCTCTTGCTTAAAAACTATTTTTCCTACTGATATAAAAAAATTTAAAACTCTCTAGCTTGTAACCAGAGAAGAGAACAGATAAAAAAGAGCACAGAGCATTCAGAGCATCGACGCGTCAACACAACGTGACCATACTTTGATCCAGTGTCCAAATTTTGGCTTTTTGTTTTTCATACTGCGTTCGGTGTGAACGCACCATAAGTTAAGTGAACTAGCAATAGAAAGCATTTGGCTTCCTCCTTTTAGCTCGTTTCTTAATGCCGGCCTACTCTCTAGTACTTGTCGTGGTGAATGCTGACGCACTTCTGCTTTGGCTAAAGTATTCTTAACAATGTACACATTTCTAAATGAGGCATTGCCAATTTTCCCTGTTCCTGCACACCTGGTTTGAATTAATTGGTGATTAAAGGGCATTATGCAAAAGAGTAAGGGGAAGGGGTCTTGAGGACCAGGGATAAAAATCAATTCACTAAAATAAACAATAATAATTAGCTATATTGTAATAACTTACGACTATACAAGTATAGAAAAAAGTCATAAAAGATTCCCAAATCAACCTTCCAAACCTGATTTTCTCACGTTTTGATGTCTGTGAGCAAAAAAATGAAAGAAAACATCAAAAAGAAGAAAACACACACGAAATTATTCAAATAAAAAAAAGGAACCAATAATATGAAAACCCATACATTTTGACATTAAATACAGGCTGTTACCAGAAAAGCAGAGCTCAATATTTCTGACTGAGCTACTGGAATTTACATCAACAGCTTTCTTAGGTTTAGAGAAAGTTTGATAGTTTTAGTCGGTTTTAGTCGATTTAAACTTAAAAAGGTTTAAGTCTAGTTTTAGTCAGTTTTATGTTGCAAAAAAAAGTTAACCTCTACAATTTTTAATACCAAGCAGAACGACAGCTGTTGCCTAGATACTACAATTGCTGGGTATTGAATGCTGCCATGCAGTTCCTCATTGCTGTTGGGCAGAAAACTTTGATTTATAGAATTCAAATTAACATTGTTTTATGAATCAATGCCCTACTTTATACATAACTGTCTCACAAAAGTTGTGAAAATAGCAGATCTAGTGCAGCAAATCATATTGGTTAATATAGCAGCCAGACAAGCTAACAAAGGGTACAATAATGGAATGGTTTTGGACATATAAGGTTTCCATCCCAAAGCAAACACCTCATTAAACTTCTATGAATTATGAATTGCACACAGATCAATAAAATCTTCATTGCTCCAAAAAAAAAAAAAAAAAAGAACTAAAATATTCTTCTTTCTACTTTGGCAATTTTTACTTTATTTCTTCAATTTGCCACTTGGTTTCTGCTGCTCAGGGTTCAAAGTAGATTTAAATTCACAAGGTTTTGATATAAAAAAAAAATTAAAAAAATACAGAGATAATCTACATACAGTAATTGCCTTGTAATGCCATGGCAATCCAGAACTAAGTTGTTGAAATATTTAAAGGAAACAGAGAAAATGTTTTAATATCAATACAAGGAAACGTTTAAGTCATATTTAAATAGATAGCCTTGAATACTGGGTCCTCCGTTCTGAGCCGTGGCAGTTTGCTACAGTATTTCTGACAGACAATGTAGAGAAATGCTGTGTTACGTAATACCACGTTACATTCAAAAAGTTACCATTAGCTCTTCACATAACTAGTTTGTTGCTTAAGTAAAAAAAAAAAAAATCTAAAATATTTATATAAAATAATTTAATGAGTTATTATTTATTGCTCATTATGTTTTTATTTTTAAACCTGGTATTTGTTTTCAACAGAAGAAAATCGGCTATATTTAAAAAGGAAGGTAAAAATCTCTCTTAGCTGTACTGTACATAGTGCAGGTAACACAAATAATTAACTTATTAACAAAAAAAGTAAGATTGATTTATCTCTTTATGAAATATTTTGTAATTGAGAGGACATGTGAAATTGTAATCCGCTTGTCTCTGGATCAACTCTAAGAGAACTCTCTTTATCCCTTTTTTTTTTTTCTCTTCAGCTACTTTTGCTGCAAATGTATCCTCCCTTTGCTCTCCAGGATCTATTCTCCCTCTAACGCCTCCCTCTCATGCTCTTCGCGCTCCAGTGGTCTGTTTTTCCTCCACTCGCCTTTCCAGTCTGTATCCTGAAGCTAAACCAGGCAGTCTGGCTCCCTGTGCTTCTAACCAGTGTGTCCTCCTCCTCACATAACCGTCTTTTACCCCACGCTTGCTCTTGAGGAGAAACGGCTACCGCGTCCTTGGGAGTTACACTGAGCCTGAGGATTAATGTGATGTTTAGGTCTAAGCATATCGTCCATCATCCTGTACTACTTCCAGGATGCTGCAGCAGTATCTCTTCCCTCAACTGCCAGAGAATATCTGTTAGTTCTTTAGCTTCTACAATGAAAACACTTTTAGTAGGGTTCAACTACTGCAATATTGGAAGTGTGGTCTGTATCGTTATTCCTAGTGGGTTTGTTACCCATTTTGTTTAGTCTTTTCGGTTTTGTTTTGGTTATTTATGACTCTCCATATTGTATTATTTTTGTCATTAGGGGTGTGTGATCTATATTTTGGTTTATTTACCCTTAGTTTGGTTTGTTTACCTTTTGCCCATTATTTTCAAGTTTGTTTATCTTGCTTATTTCTTTTTTTTTTGTTACTTCTTTTAGCAATAATGTCTGTATTTTCGGATTCACTCTCTTACTATATTACTTGCTGTGTTCATCCTGTTTTACAATTTCTTCTTCAGCCCAAGCCTTTTGCTAATTTGTCAATTCTTTGCACCTGTTTCCTCATTTGCTCTATTATATGCACCTGCTTTTCCGACTGCTTAAGGTCTGAGGACAGCATTACACATATACATCCCATGTTTGTTCCATCATCTACTGAGACAAGGTGTTGTGCTGCAGTCTAAACTCCATGTGTCTAGGAACCATTTGTGAATCAACTCTTATTTTAAAATTAACACAATACACTTTATTCTACCCCTGTCTGACTCATTTAGTTGTTAGAAATCGATGGCTGAATCCCAAACCTCTCCCTAAACACTAACCCTTATTAGCAAGTGTCACTCACAACAAAGTCACACTCACAGCTGTGAAAGGCACCTGGATTGTATGTAGGGGGGTATACAAACGAATGGGACAGCCTCTGCCCTCCAGCGAAAAGGGAAAGCAGTCGTATCGCAACACAGTGACGCTTTGTGTGTGACTGTAGCTCCTTAGCTAGAAAGATTTACATAACAAACATTTACCCCTTTCTTGAAAATAAATGTATGCATTCAAATAAAATTATTTCAAAGGCGACTTCCCTTTTAGGAACTGATGTTTTTTTTATTTTTTCTAACTTGTGATTTTCTGTCATAAAGGCTCCGTTCAGACTGCAGCCTGAAGCGACCCAAATCCGATTTTTTTGCCCACATACGACCTGGATCTTATCTTTTCATGGCAGTTTGAACGACACATATCCGATATTTTCCAATCTTGGCTATGCTGTCCTGGATCCAATACAAATCTGATCTTTTCAAATGTGACATGTGTGTGAACAGCCTGGTCCCATTCGTCCGACCTCAACACCATTAATACCAGACAAAGGTCACTATTCTGCTTCTTGCTACACAGAAGCAGCAAGAAAAACAAACACCATGGCGGACGATGATGCGGAGAGCAGTATTTATGTTTAACCATCTTGAAAAGATTGAGGTTTTAAGGTTTGGAACGATCGCTAGATGTGCTCTAGCACTATATCCATGTTTACTTCCGTAAACACGAAGCACTCTGGCCTGTGATGTCATTACGTCCTCTAATGCGCATGCAGGACACTTAAGCTGTATGAATGCAGTTCACACAGGAGATCACATACAAGTGGCATATATTTGGAAATGTGAACAGCAATGCAAAAAAATCAGATTTCACAAAAAAATCGGAATTGAGCATCAACGTCTGTAGTATGAACGTAGCCTATGACATGAATACAGAAAAATGAATGAACTTACATTTGAATGCAGGTGTTTCCTCCGCCATCAGGCTCTCTTACACCGGCTACCTAATTCCAGAGAGCCTGCACTGACGCAGACTCGCTATTTAAGGGCTGAATGGTCCACAACATGATTTTGGATGGTACTTAATGTGGGAGACCCTTCCTGGGAAGGTGCAAACAAAGGGTTAGTGCTCAGGGTTAGTGTTTAGGGCTCGGTTTTGAATTGGGCCATTTTGTTTAGCCTTGATCTATATATGGAAGGATAGAGGAAAGTTTTTTTGTGAAGTGCAACAGTTCCTCTTGCACTAAAGCACTTCACATTGTGCTTTTATTCCTATCTTTACAATGCAGACAGTGTTACTAGGCTTTCAGGTCTCCCCCCCATATTAAAATGTTAGGATATCAACTAAGGCCGGATACAACTTCCAAATGTCAGTAAAGTACTGTACTTGTTTCACTGTCAAGAATGATATCTTTCAGCAGCTGCCACAAGCAACCGTGTAGGGATTTGTTATGTAGTTGATAGATACATTTGACCCATAACATGTCATGATCTTGGCACTGATGACTGTATTATTAGTTTATTTCTTCCACCTGCTTAATTCTGCCCAGTTTTCATCTGCCCTTTGATCCACTTGCTCCAGCTCCTATTTTTGCTGTCTGTTTTCTTACATTAGTGCCAGATTACTCGAATGTGAGTTTTCTAGCATACCCTGTTGTGTGTTGACTGCCTGATCCTGACTTGTTTCTGCCTCTGGACTCCTGAAGCCTGTACTACCTACAGTAGATGATTTAGCCACCGTGTGATGGTCTGAGCAGTCAAAGGAAATTCAGGCACAGGTTTAGATTCAAAAAGGATTCTTTTTATTGAGCCCAAAACAAAGAACTTGGGTCAATAAAGAACAAATTACAAAGTTGGGCCCATAAAAGAGGTCAAAGTAACAGAATTCAACTCAGGGTAACAAAATGACCTACTGAAACAAACCGACCTGCTACATGAGACAAAGGGGAAACTTAAATACTGGCTGATCAGGCCACATAGAAGATACAAAGGGGGAAACACACAAAAACCTAACTGAAACTAACAGAGGAAAATCCCTTCCCCCCCTCTTGCTGATGAGTAGTGGTGTAAACCAATTTGCAGTTTCAATAGGCTGGCTCCACCCCTTCTCCACCTCTGTTCTCCTGAAGGACTAGAGCAGCCGGCACTGAGGTGACTCAAAAACAAAGATTAAATCAAGCAGAACCTAACAGTGTAAACTAAAATGTGCGCACTTATTCTAGAATACAGTGTTATGCCTTTCCTTACAAAAATTATTCTGTAAATTAAATCCTAAATTTAAAGAAATCCCAATATAAATATAATGAGACTGGCTGACCTAGTGTGTGATGTGATTAAATGTTACTGCATTTGGGCGGCTGTAGTTGCAGCCATCACACACCGTATGCCTGACGCATGAAACATCTTGCAAAACTCTGGCATATGTTGGATAAGTGATGGGTCAGTTTTGTATAAATTATGAGCATGCTGAAACACGCTGGCACATGTCGACATACAGCAAGTACGAGTATGAGATTGTATGCTCATATGTGGGGTATAAACTACAGATAAGTAAATTACAGATAAGTTATCTGATCGTTGACAAAAATGTAAGTTACTCATAGGTCGTGGCATCTAGCTTATCTAAAACCTATGAGTAACTTGTGTGTTTCTTATGTGTGACTTATCAGGTTCAGCGTATGTCAACATTCTAGAAGATTCTGGGACATCGACATGCGCTGGCTACATATTCAAGGTGTGACAGGGGCTTGAGTTGGGTTTATCCCGAGTTGCGGCTGGTGGAGTTTTCTCCGGGGGGGGATAGAGATTTAAAATACTGTGCAAGCCATTCAAAATTTCCAGTCAAACGCCAGCTGAATGGCAGCCCACTTCCCTGCAACTCCCAGCAAAATCCATTCCAACTTCCAACCACTGGAGTGACCCCTTCCTTCTCCTGGGCATGCATATTTTTTTACTCTGACTCCACCCTTTCGCTGAATTACAGGGTCTGAACAGGAGAAGGTGATTGTCTTTGGCAGTCCAAAGAGGGACAGGTGCTAAAATGGGAGGACAGGAGCAAGGTGTCTGCAATGTACAAGGTCAGGAGAACAATCAGAATAGTGGCAGGCCCAAAAGCATTTGGTAAACTGACAACAACAAAAAATCAATTTAGTGGATGGTTTTACGTATGTCATCAAAGTTATATGATTGCCCCATATTAAATGCTTTATAGAAGCACCCATACACTTAACATATCAGTGGACTTCGGCTAAACAAGACATCTTTATTACATTTTCCTAATCATCTATATGCTTTTCTCCTGGGTTAATTTCACTGTACAATAAAAGGAAGAACAGGGAGATTAGACAGAGCAGACAGGGAAAGGAAAGAGGAGACAGCAGAGAGAGAGCAGAAGACCAGCCACCAGGCCAAAGGATATCAAAATCTGCCGTTTGATTTAAGGGATAAGACTACTGGTCCTTAACAGAACTGTTCTAGAACTCACTTAGTCAGTTTGGCATACAAAAAAGTATTTCGTGAAAACTAGTTTAAAAGATTTAAGTGGTTGGAAATTTTTTCTTAAAGCAATTTTGCTTTCTACTTTGTTTGTCCGTTATTTGGCAATAGTCCCAGATATGATGCATTAGTGAACAATGGGGTCAGTAATTGGTACTGAGCCCATTTCAAAAATCTAGAAAATGTATGTAGAAAACTGAAATTTCTCATGCCTAGCCAATAGATCTCTGCGAGCTCAGGCCCGGCATACACTGTGCAATTTTTTTCAATCGTTGCAGGGTTTAGTCGTACAGTGTGAGTTCACAGCTCACGATTTATGTTCGGCCCGACGCTCTGATGCGATCTACCTGCTCACACTTTGCGACTAAAAACCATGTCAGACTCAGCTCCGCAGTTAGATGGAGCTGCTTTATAGCTCTCTATCCTGAAGCCAAACAAATAGAAGGGGGATATTAAGCTCAATATAGTGAAACGTGCTGCCTAGTCAATTTGTGCAATTCTGTGCTGAGGGTCCTACAATGAAAAGACGATGACGTATTTGGAAAAAGGACGTGGCTGAGCAGGCATGGCTGCTGTGGTCCGTGAATTTTGGAGACAGAGCTGCATTTCACTCATTACATCCCTGCCACGTTGCTGTGTTTATATCAGAGAGGAGGAATAAAAAGAAGAATCCTTCTTTGCGCATGCGCACTGAGCGATTTGCCCACGATGGTCGGGAGAATATCGAACATGTAGGTAATTTCCTAAATTCTTCCTTTAAATTGGTTCACGCTGAGATAATAAGCAATTTGTGTAAACTCTATTTGAAAATAATGTGTTTTAATATATCACCTTTAATTTTATGCAGTTTATGTCCTTGTTTTCGCTGTGAAAAAAAAAATTATAAAAACGTGAATAACAGTAAGTTTTTTTTTACTTGGAGGGGTGGGGGTGTTGATTAAAGTCTGTCCTCTCCTCTGCCTCATCAAAGGTGATATTATCCCCTTTAGAGTACCTCTGGAAAAGGAGGGAGCAAACTAACAGGATTGAGCTTTTGAACCTTGGTTCTTAAAAGAACTTCCTGCCTGTTTCTGCTGAGATTTTCTGACTCTAGCAAGCTGTCTGGTAAAAGTGCCTTAGTGCCTGAATGAAATTGTTTGTACACAGTCTGATTCGTTATGTGTTCACACATTTACTGACTTCCAAAGCCTTGATGGCAATAAGAACTTTGTGATAACTGGCTCATTTGTAGTTTCGAATGGGAAAAACATTTTTTGAATTAAAAAACCACTGCATTATAGTTTCTGTCCATGTCTTACCAACTTTGCCAGATGTTGGTAGTTAGAACCTATGGTGGCATCAATGTATGACAGCCACACTTCTGTCAAGTTTACCCCAGGGCAGCTGTGGCTACAATGTAGCTTACAAACATCAGCATGTAAATGTGTTAGCGAATAGGTAAATGACTGAACATAGTGTAAATTCCTTTAGCGTCCTTAGACTTGATAAAATGCAGTGGTGTGCCATCATGATTGGACACATGCAAAATAATATTCAGAGTCCTTTTCTCCATAATGAGTTGTTTCCTAGTGATGAATTTATAGCTGTATGAAAGAAACTGATTAGAATTTTTAAAACTGTGAAACTAATAATTGAGCTCTGATTAATAGGGAAAAGAGAACATTTATAAGGTCCATTTTTTAAAAACACAGTTAACTAAAATTCTTCAGTTTCTACTTGATTGTTACAGAGTCTGTGAAGACAAAGGAAAGAAGACTAAAGGAA
Organism: Cyprinodon tularosa; assembly: GCF_016077235.1. Classification (NCBI taxonomy): domain Eukaryota; kingdom Metazoa; phylum Chordata; class Actinopteri; order Cyprinodontiformes; family Cyprinodontidae; genus Cyprinodon; species Cyprinodon tularosa. The sequence goes on along the minus strand of NW_024038138.1, from coordinate 68,521 downwards.
ATTATTTTTGTCTACAACACCTGTTCAGTTTTGTTGATTTATGGGGACAGATAATTGTCTGCCCTATAAGGCATATCCTTGTCTCTACTAATTCATCCCACCTGTATTCTCTTTAATAGCGTTTGTTTCATGTCTCCAGGATTGGTTAGAAATAACCCTGTTAGTGTCTGAGAGGGGAGGGGTCCCGCCTCCTGTTTATAGGGCTTTTGCTGCAGTGACATTTTAATCAAAAAACTTCTTTAAGTGAGAAGAAGTGTCAACCAGCTTTTGTAGGTACTGTTTCTTTCTGTGAGCTCCTCAGTGCCTGGATGCCAGTATTGCCAAAGTAACCAGATTACTGATTATTCATTTCAATAGTTACTAAGTTTACTTAAATATAAAAGTAACTGATTTAGATTACAAGTTACCTTATTATTTCCTATACACCTGCCAGCAACTATTGTACATCCTTACCATAAAAATTATTACAAATTTTGCCAATACTCTATTTAAGGACATTTTCATTAACAACATAACCTCTGACATTTTAAGCTCAACTTATGAACTTAAACTGAAAATTGTATGTTTTTAAAAATAGATACATACAAACAAAGACTCTGCAGAAATACGTTTTGAAAATGAATAACAAGGCTTTTTTATTTTATTTAACTTAAATCATTTTTGGAAAAAAACAAAAAAAAACAAAGACAGCATGACTTCCCCCAAACAATTATTTTTCTTTACAGAAAATAATAACAGTCCATTTAACCTGATATATTATATTGCACATGCAAAATTTGCCAATTGTAATCAACATCGTTTACACTTTTTTTAAATCTATTTATTATTAAACCTTTCCAAGAGAACGGCAAACATTTTATGAACACTGAGCCTGTTATTTAAAAAATAAAAATTAACTGTGTGGTTACACAAAACAGCAACAGTTAATAGCACCAAATGTAATCTGGATTTGTTTCTTTGCTTTTTTAAATTCTGTATTTGCTAGAAGTGAACAGTGGTATGGTGGGTTTGAACGAGTGGTTATATCTCATTAACAGAAGTTTTTCAAATGTCTTATCAGAGTGTCTATTTCTTCTAGGCGTGAGCACCAAAACCCCAAGACTGAAAAGCCATTCCACAGCAGCCCGTGATGGGGTTGGAGTGTTATACTTCAAGACAATATTCTTTATGTTGGAAAACTGATGCCCAATTTGAAGGTCATATACTGACCTCAGGTAGTCCATGACTTCCTTTCTTGCAAAGCATTTGTCATTGTCTGGCTCCACCTCAAATGAAAAAAGTCCATCTCACCTTGGCTGGCAGATGTGGTGGCCACATTTGGAAGACTCTACAGTAGAAGACTTGCATTACACTCGTCTGTAGAAAGTCTTTTACTTGATCCATTCTAAGTGCATTTCTCAACCATCAAAGTTTCATCTTTGTCATCCAGCACACCAGCAAAATGAATATGGATAGCCCGAAAAATATAATAGATACTGTATGTTTATTGTTATAAGGTGAAAAAGTAATTTTAATGTATGACTTGTACTGTGGGATCAGTATCATGGAATAAATTTAGTTTTAGGTTACTCATTATATCCAAGAATTACAATGACACGGTATATCCTGTTCCATATTCATTAGCATTGTAAAATGGAACATAGAGTACCTTCGCTATGGCATCTGGAAGGCCTGTAGTCATCCTGGAGAGGACATATTTAACTGCTAGGGTTTTCTGCATCAGGACTTCAAGTGTGGGTGGTAAAGTCCCATATGGGCAGTCACCTTGCAAAATGTCTAGGGCTGCAGTCAAAGGCTTCATGACAGTGCAGTATTCATGCAAGAACTGGTACTCTTCACTCATGGTGATTTCTCTTGCTCTATTTGCAGCATGAAATTAATGAATTCCACCTTGTGGATGTTGGTACTTGGAGCTTTCTTTCACTGAGTTCTGCCACTGTTTCAGATGCAAGGGTAGAGCTACTTGATTTGGTCCAAATAGCTGTGCAATTTGCTATGCTGCTCCTGTACACAGCCTCGCTCTCTGCATTGCTTGTTAAATATTTCTCTACATCATTTCGTGGAAATTGTTTATGGTGTTTGAAACACATCTGTGCATCTGTGGTGGGGTGGGAGACACAGCTGGCCAGCTCTTTCGTTGTCAGCTGAGAGCATTTCTGCCACATCTAAGAAAATGACAGCATCGTCTGTGGAGGTGGACTCTTCCTCCCCAGTCTTCTCCTCCTCATTATCAGACTCTTTATCTAGCCGCTAAACTTGAAACAATTTAACAAATTTGGATTTGTTATCAGTCATTTTTGCAACTACTTTGTTGAGTAATCCATAAGAATAGTGAATGTTTTCGATTTCTGTGCCGATTAGATCATACATTTGTCTACCACAAATTCTACGACATTCTAATGTGGCCATGTTGCACTCTAATGTGGATTTACTGATCCAGTGGTATACTGTGTACAATTACACAGTGTATCATAGCTTCTGTTTTTAATTTCAATTCAATTTCAATTCAGTTTATTTATATAGCGCCAATTCATAACACAAGTCATCTCAAGGCACTTTACAGTTTAACCAGATTATACAGTCAGATTGATTCAAAGGTTTCTATCTAAGCAAAACCAAATGATTGCATTAAATCATTGACTCAAATACAATCCCTCACACTAAGCATGCTTGTAGCGACAGTGGAGAGGAAAGACTCCCTTTTAACAGGAAGAAACCTCCAGCAGAACCAGGCTCAGTGTGAGCGGCCATCTGCCGAGGCCGTCTGGGGTTCAAGGAGACAGAAGCAGAGATACAAAAAGTAACTGTAAAAGGTGGCCCTGTCCAGGAAACACACAGCCAGGCCGACTAGCACCGAGCCAGCTCCCATGTCAGAGGATGAAGAGAGCACATCCAGCCAGTCAGAGTCAGAGAAACAGGACTACACTGGAAAACAGGCAGATCTCCAACATCTATAAGCAACGGTGTTGATGGAAGCAACACAGCTGATATTTCTCTCCAGGATGGCGTCACAGCCAAACAGGAACAGACGAGGCAAAGCTACTCTTTAGAAAAAGCAGAGAGAGTATAATGTTAGAGATTGAACTAACAGATTATGCAGAATAGGAGAATAGACAGAGAATGAAGCAGAATGATGAAATGGGGGTCCCTATGTCCTCCAGAAGTCTAAACCTATAGCACCATAACTATAGAGATAGCTCAGGATAACCTGAGCCACTATAACTATAAGCTTTATCAAAAAGGAAAGTTTTAAGCCTAGTCTTAAAAGTATGTCTGCTTCACGGACCAAAACTGGTAGTTGGTTCCACAGGAGAGGAGCCTGATAACTAAAAGATCTGCCTCCCAGTCTATTTTTAGAAATTCTAGGAACCACTAGTAAACCTGCAGATTGAGAGCGAAGTGCTCTGTTAGGAACATAAGGAACAATCATATCTCTGATATAAGATGGAGCTTGGCCATTTAAGGCTTTATATGTGAGAAGGAGGATTTTAAATTATATTCTGGATTTAACAGGAAGCCAATGAAGAGAAGCCAGGATAGGAGAGATATGATCTCCCTTTTTAATTTTCATCAGAACTCTGGCTGCAGCATTTTGGATCAGCTGAAGGCTTTTAACTACAGTTTGTGGACTTCCTGATAGTAAAGAATTACAATAGTCCAGCCTTGAAGTAACAAATGCATGGACTAGTTTCTCAGCATCACCTATGGACAGGATATTTCAAATTTTTGCAAGATTTTTAGAAGAGTAGGAAATGAAACGGGGGTCCCTATGTAATCCTTATGTCCTCCAGAAGTCTAAACCTATAGCAGCATAACTATAGAGATATGTCAAGATAAGCTGAGCTGAAAAATATGTTCTGTGAGCAGTTTGGCACTGATAGTAGTAGGAATCTTGTTTATGATAGCACGAAACGAGGGGGAATCCACAGTGTTTGAGGTTATCATTTCTTCAACAACTCATTGCCCAACTAACTTCTTCAACTCTCCACCATTTACTGCTTTGGTACAGCAGTCCAAGATTTCTTGTTTGGCTGGCAGGGGCCCTCTTGTACTCACAGCTCTTTGCTTCAAACCATCTGATGAGAGTTGCTCTGTTAGTTTTACTGCACCGCTCTGTGATGTCAAATGTCTCATCAAGTTTGATGTCGTGTTTTAGACGTTGCATAACACTTTGTGATAAATGATACATGATAAATACACTGTAGAAAATTCTGTTGTTTGTTTGCAGCATTTTGTATTTAGCTTTATTTGCAAAAGTAAAGCATGCCGTGAACAGAACAGATCGAGTGATAGTTGAATAGATCAATATAATTTTCTCTAAGAAGGAGGAACTGACTGCTAATGTAGTAAAAGCATACTGGGATTTTTAACAAGACTATATTTGGTGATGTTTACTTTAGGTCATTTGTGAAGAGTATGGTGATGATCCTCTGGGATTCAACATCAGTCAAGGTTCTATAAAAATAGTGAGAGATACAGTTAATTCATAACTCATCGTCCACTTATATGTCCAACTTTCTCTTGCTCTTGAACTCTAAAAATATAAAAGGTGTACAATTTAATCAGCTAAAACATGATGCAGTACAGTATGCGGACTGGTTAAAGTTGATGCCTACGTTTTGAAAGTTATGGAGAAGTAACTGATTTATTCTATAAGGTGCAAGTCATTAGTGTACAGGGAGAAAAATAATGGGAAGTGCACTTACCCCTGGGGAATACCTGCGTAGGTTAACCTTAAGCTGAAATTATTTCTTTTTTTTTTTCTTTTTCACTCACTGCTGTCAATCAGAAACATTTTTATTCAGTAGCAATTAGAAAGTGGAGCAGCATAAACTGAGATACAGTACTTTAAAAAGTATTTATCCTATTACAGCTTTCTTTTCTTGTCACACAAATTATTCAGTAGTCAATCAATACATATAAATTGTTTTCTTTAGCCCTTCCCAAGAGCAAAAGATGCTTCATCATATGTTTAAATTCTTATTCTAGGTATCAACAAAAAATCTTTACAGGAGACCTGAGGGGCCTGAAGGAGCTGTGTAACAGATCCTTTTGTGAGAAAGGTGGGGTAAACACATGAAGAGTTTAGAATACTGATATGTGCAGCTTCAAGTCTATTCTCAAATAGACAGGCAGTCACTGCAGTGACTTTAATACAGGTGGGATGTGTGGTACTTGTCAGCATTCTTGTTGCTTTATTCTGAAGTTTTGAAATGGCTTAAAGTTATAACTGAATTATGATGCTAAGATTTTATTTAAAATTTTTTTTAAATAGAATTTCATATAAATTGCATTTTTCTTTAAAGGTACACTATGCAACCGGTGTTGATTTTCCAGCGAGGCTCCCCCCAGAGGGCGAAAGTAAAAGTGCACTGTCGTAAATATGCACAGCTGTTCTCCTGGTTTCTCCGTCAAGCCAGGCGCGGTTGTTTTAAGCTTAGCAGACAGGCGAACACAACAAATGACTACGCGCGCCGCAAACACGCTGCTGCTCGAGATGGAAAAATTTAATTTTGGCTGCTCGACGCGCCGCGTCAACCAATCAGGGAAGCTGATCTGGGAGCTGGCAGGGAGAAAGATACAGCATTGATGATCAGAGCACTATGATCACTCCTCTTAAACAGTTTATTGATGCCTAAATTAACTTAAAATGCAGAAATCTGCCGGCAGAATATGTTCGCTTTTATTATCCTGCTGCCTGCAGTTTGGATTATTTAGATGAAAAACACCTACCAGCTGCCGTGGTGAACCGCCAGGAGGCGACCCGGCCAGAGGCTGCTGATGAAGGGATTCCTACTGTCGGCGCACCGCTGGTATGTGGGGGTCTGAGCGGCTCCGACAGAAAAAATATTGTAAGGCAGGATGATAATCTGAATGAACTGACTGCACTGATTACGTTTTCAGGTGTATTTTCTCACTTAAAGACATATTAAAACTACTTTATTCCCACTGATCACAGCAAATATAGCTGCAAGGCAGAGAAAGGATCGTGAAGCTCCGCCCAACGCGCGACAGACACACTTTTGCACCGCGCAGCCAGAGCAGCAAAGCTGCTTCAGCCGCTCGTCAGAACTAACTGGTACAAGCAGTCAAAATGAAGCAGCAGACCCGATTTTGCTGCGTCCGGTGTGAAAGCAGCACTGCACAAAGATCGCCACTGTGCTAGCAACGAGCATGCTTTTAACTGGGGGTGTAGCAGTTCTCGCCGTAAAGCAAGACCGACTCTCGCGAGACTTCTGAGCCTGTGGGTGCGGGTCGGTGCTCCTGCAATTGCAAGTGCGGTATTTCCCCCACAGACCAACAGGGCGGCCGAGAATACCTTTGTTCAACCTGAAATGACTCATTTAATCATCCAAAACGTTATGGAACACATTAATTAACTGAAAAATGTTGCATAGTGTGCCTTTAAGAAAATGTAGTTTGTTCACCTGAAAAAGGAATCATTTAGAGAGATTCGATTGGGCCTTGTCGGTCGAAAACGTACTTTACTAAATGTTTTTGGTAACATATACATTCTGGTCGTTAAGGGTTTAATAAGCACTGCTATGTGGCCCATATGTAGGCCAAGACAACAGTCAAAGTCCCCCCCCCCCTTTGCAAAGATAGATGGATGCAATCTCTCATCCACCAAGGTAAGCTCCAACATAAGGCAGCTGAGCCAGGGGGAGACAGCAGACCCATGTTTAAGTCAATATATATATTAGAGAAAAAAGACCAGTTAGTCCTTCTGGTAAATGATCTATCCATTTAGTATTTAAAACTTTTTTTCTTATTTTTCCTCCAGATTTCAATTGTAATACAACACTGTTTGAGAGAGTGTATACTCAAACATGTGAAAAGTGCACGGAAGCTCTAGTGGTATTTCTTTGTGAAAGAAAAATACATTTTTAATTAAATAAATTGAATATCTTAAATGTCTAGTTAAGCTATTTTTTTGTATATACTTTTGTTTTTTATCTATGTTAGGGCTTTTGCTTATGTTGTGTGTGCCATACGTACTATGTGTAAAAGACAATATGGTACAAGCCATAGTGGTGTATACTGTATAGGGAGACATTATAAGGTAGGAGGTGGGTGGCTCTTTTGTGATATCAAACTTAGCAATGTGGGAGAGAAGTAGAATTATGAAAGCTGATCTGGCTTACAAGTGATAGAGTGTTGCATATTTCTTGCAAAAACCCATTTAACGAGAAGTCATTAATGCAAAAGAACTTGCTGCTGTTCTCAAGGGATTTATTTTTACAGCTGTTATTACTTGCTGAGTATTTCTTTCCTCACCTAGGCTTTGTATTCCTTTGAAAACAGGATTGTGATGGTGGATATAATTATCTTTGTAAGTCCCCACTTGTGAATGTAGAGTATGCTGCCATTCATTTCTAAACACTTCAGAGACAATCACTCAAGCAGTTGTTCACAAGATCTGTCCCACTCCTCATTTTTAATTTATTTCAAACTGAAAACTTTCTTCTTTTATTTAACCTTTTCATGATGTTCAATTTCACAAAATATTTTTTGCCAATAATTTCTGTTTCCATAAATTGATGACTTGTGTTACAAGAACCCTAACAACATTAATAAATAACGTTCTCACCTGTGATTTAAATGCATCAAATATTGTTTGTGTGTATCTGTGTTCCTGTTTTTAGTATATATTGGGGGCCATTTCTAAAGAAAAAAATCTCACATTGCCGGGACCAACTGCTCCTTGTGGAGCCCGTTTATGGGGTTAGGTTGTAGACTAAGATGTGAATTGAGTTTAGGATAGGTATGTATTGGTAATGGTTTGGGTTAGGGTAAGGGTCTGGGTTAGACCATAAAATTGAGTAGGAAATGAATGGAAGACCATGGAAAGATCCCACAAGAATAGTATGACACAACCTGTATGGGGTGGTGTGGGTGTGTGAATGTGCTTCTTTTTTTGAAGTGAGAGCCAGATTCAGTTTTTAAGCTTGGACTGAGGACAATTTTACAAAGCAAGGACATTTTGGTTGGTCCTCATGAGCTATGTGAGGTATGCACTGGTATATCTCGCAGCATAGACAGGTTTAGAAATAAAAATCATTAAAATCAAGGGAGGTCAACAATATCACTTTGAATGGAAAAAAAAAACTTTCAAAAACTAACTTTGATTTTAACTATCCTTTCTGGTATGCTACTTTAATTTATAGGGCAACAAAATCCAATCTGTAAAAACATGCTTATAAAATAACCACATTTCACACAAAACTATGGACATTTAAAACACTAATTGTTTCGAGCTAGTGGTATTACACATAGAGCTAGTTTATCAGTTATAAGAAACCCCTAAAATTGGATTGTTAAAAATAAATTTCAAAACTTTCCAAAAAGTTAAATCTTGATAAACAAAAAATTCCAATAATCAATTAAATTGATTAATCACCCTGCCCCAAGTTGTTTGTGGGTTTATGTTTCAGGAAACTTGCTAGATATTTCTATGTATCAACAAAACAGCTTTTTTTCTCTGCTTTAGATTAGGCCATATGTTATTAAAAAATATATCAGGATAAAGAGTGATGCTGTAGCATTTTTTTTTATCCTAATCTTGTCAGAACCCAGAACCTTGGACCCAGAATTTCGTATCGGCGTGTACCGACAAATAGGGCACCGATACCATTTTGAGAGCCATAAGTTTATTCAACTATTGTCACCCATTCTAGGTAGGCAACAAAAAGTTCTAATGAATTCGCTTTGTATTAATTTCATTTCAATTCAGTTTATTTGTATAGCCCCAAATTCACAAGACATGTCATCTCAAGGCACTTTACAGTTCAACCAGATTATACAGTCAAATTGATACAGTTTTCTATCTAAGGAAAAAGAGTTGATTGCATTGACTCATTGACTCAAATACAGTCCCTCACATTAAGCATGCTTGTAGCGACAGTGGAGAGGAAAAACTCCCTTTCAACAGGAAGAAACCTCCAGCAGAACCAGGCTCAGTGTGAGCGGCCATCTGCCGAGGCCGACTGGGGTTCCAGGAGACAGAAGCAGAGACACAAAAAGCAGCTTTAAAAGGCGGCCCTGTCCAGGAAACTCACAGCCAGGCAGACGAGCGCCGAGCCAGCTCCCATGTCAGAGGACGAAGAGAGCACATCCACTCAGTCACGGTCAGAGAAACAGTACCACACTGGAAAACAGGCCGATCTCCAACATCTATACACAAGGGTGTTGATGGAAGCAGCACAGCTGATGTTTCTTTCCAGGATGGCGTCACAGCCAAACAGGAACAGACGAGGCAAAGCTACTCTGAAGAAAGCAGACAGAGCAGAAAGTTAGAGATTGAACTAACAGATTCTGCAGAATAGAGAGAGAATGAAGCAAAATGATGAAATGGGGGTCCCTATGTCCTCCAGAAGTCTAAGCCTATAGCAGCATAACTATAGAGATAGCTCAGAGATAGCTCAGGATAAGACAATATTAGTCTTTTTCCTGCTTCATAAAGGTAGGCAGCAGCTTGACAAAGCGATTATTTTACATCAAAGCAGTATGCAGTTCTTTATTTATACATACACGCATCAATTTCAAACAGATGGTATCGGTATCGGCCAAAACCGCAAAGCCAGGTATCGGCACTAAAAAATGGCATCGGTGCAACACTATTGAAAACCACATCACAGTTTAGCATGGATTTTGTGTTTGAGAACCAAAGATTATCTTAAAGGATTTGGGATAAGATCAAATTACCTTTTCGCAATTTAGAGTGATTTGAATGTTTTCAAACCAATTCACAATGCAAGTATATGAGGTAAACAAAGCATTATTTGGTCAAATAATTTTTTATCAAACGATTTACTTAATCGGGAAGCATTAAACTTCAAACAGCAGTTTGGTTATGGAATGTCAATCATCACGACTTTGCCTTGTTCATTCTGGAGATCTCGGCCTTGAGCCTGGGTCTCCATTGTGGTGTCCTCTTCCAATGTGAACCCCCAGGCAGCTTCACGGAAAAGAGAGAGAAATCCTTTGTGCTGTTTTTTACTGTTCTTAGCTCCATGGGGTAAATGTGGGAGGTGTCTTGAGGTACAAGTTTGCTGAAAAGGGGGTTGCAGAGCAGAGAAGAGAGGTCTCACAGCTGTTTTATGAGCAAAGCTGCATTTTCTTCTCTATTGACATTTGTTCTCAATGTCCAAAATTATTATCATAGTTTATGGCACAACATGATTTATAATAGCATTTATCAACTACTTGACGAATCTGTGACTCAGCAGTTAGGACCAAAAGGCTGGGATCTCTGTAGACGGGACAACACAGGTTACTGACCACGCAACTCTGACAGAGGACGGTTACGAGCGTGTGAGTCACTAACCTGGTCATAAAATTTAGTTTTAGCCCAATGGAAGGAGTGGAATCCAGCCAGAAGATTTTCCACACCCCACTTTGAATGCTGCCTAGAAAATTCCAGAAGCAAAAGCCAAAAAGCATGCTGAGCCAACTGGCAATTAGAAGCCAGCAGATGAGGGAGAGCAGGAGTTTTCAGAAGGAAAGCCAAAGCTGGTGTCGATGGGGTAAACACAAGTCCAGGCCAGAAGATCAGAGATCCAAAGAGGTACCATAGGGAAATCCAAGCTCGGGTTAGCAGAGAGATCCAAGGTCTTAAACTGAAATAATACAGCATAATACAGCAAATCTGAAGATGGGTCAGGAGAACAGATCAGAACAGGGACAGGCAGGTTCAGAGGTCCAAGGGAAGATATTAGTCAGGATAAGATCATCAGAACGACAAACTGGGTATGCTAGACAACTCTCACCTATGGTTCGAAATAATCTGGCACAGTTCGAATATAAGCTGGAACAAGTGGATATGATGAGTCGCAATAGGTAACTTGATGGAACAAAGCAGGTGGATGGAATGAACCATTAATCCAGTCATCAGTGCCAAGATCATGATAAAACTTACCATCTATAGAATATTACTTAATTAGGTGCTATGATTCTTTTTACTAATCTCTAACTTTTTTTTTTACAGATCTGTGTCATCATCCCATATTAGAAGTGCAACACGGTTTGTTGACAAGGCTCCATGCATAGCAGTGCAGACACCACTGTTTGTAGCGGTGAATAGGGTATGACCTATTCAGGGATGGAGGTCTTGAGATGGGTCTTGGTCTTCAATGTTGGATGGTAAATGGCATGTACTTATATAGCGCCTTTTTTCAAGTCAGGAGGCTTGACCAAAGCGCTTTACACTACATGCATTCACGCACACACTCACACTGATGGTGGCAAGCTACATTGTAGCCACAGCTGCACTGGGGCTCACTGACAGAAGCAGGGCTACCGTACATTGGAGCCACCGGGCCCTCGGACCACCATCAGTAGGCAATGCAGGTGAGGTGTCTTGCCCAAGGACACAACCACACTGAAAGTCAGGTAAATTGTATCCAGGCCGGTTTAATTAGCTTTCAAAAGCATGAAGATTTTGAAGAGAAGAGAAAGACAAAAACCCAGTAAAAATTTAAATTTTGTCCACCTCCAATATTAAGCATATGGGAAGTAAGCCGGATGACTTCTGGTTTTATTATACACTTACAGAGGAAACCCCAAAAAAATTAAGAAAGTTACTTCAAACAACAGGCAAGCATGACAACATATCAAGAAATAATGTTAGTGGATTAAGTAAACATTTTCCAAGAATATTTACATTTTCTGGTGAACAAATAATCATGTTCTGAAACATTTGTGAAAGTTTTTCTGCTCTGCTTGATAGAAAACTCTCAGAATTTTTCTATCAAGCAGAGGGGAAAGCTTACCTGCTACCTGGATAAAGATTAATCTTACCATAATCTGAATAGTTTAGATGAAAAAATATGAGCCTCAAAAGGGGTGTCGAGAGGACCTACGTACAGCTTTTTTTTTTCTTTTTCTCCCACTGAGTTCTAACTAATGTGTATTTATATAAAATACTGAGAGGGACAGACATAGGGATTAGCGCTAAAAGAACTCATAATGCTGTCTTGGCAGCTGTCTGAATGTCAGTCATACTCCAACATGGTGAGACATAAAAAAGGAATTGCCAAAGAAGCAAGCTGTTCATAAAGCTCTTTATCCATGCACATGAATGGAAGGTTGAAATCACATACAAAGTCTGGTGAGAAAAGGTATACAAGTAACATAAGTATAATAAATGCATTGAGAAGGCTGAAGTCTTTTCAAGATTTTTGGGGAGTATCACAAGTGTCCGTGGTGTCAAAAGTACACACATTTGTTACTTAAGTAGAAGTATAGATACTGCAGTTTAAAAACACTCTTGTAATAGTTGCAGTATCAATTTGACCGCTTTACTCAAGTGAAAATGAAAAAGTATGTGCTCCAAAAACTACTTAATGTATAAAAGTATAAAGTAACCTTAAAGAAAAAACAGCCAGATGCCACTATATGAATTGAAAGCTCAATTTTATGGCTATTTCGAAAAATTCCTTGAGATATAGGGCCAAGGATGAGGGAGGATCTCCATCTCCCGATATGCTCTCGCTTGTGTCCGACCTTTCAGACATTTGAACTTCTTTTTTTGAATCCTACATTGTAGCATTGCATAGACAATTCGCGTTTGCGGTTTGAAGAACACCTGCTTGCTTCTGAAGATTTCCTTTGGCGTCAGCACAAATTTGACGGATAGCTAACCAACGATTGTCAAGAACCGTGGACAGATGGACCCAGTATTCAAGGAGAGACAGTCAGTAGGAAAGTTCAAACAGTTTATTAAAATAAAACCAAATATGAAGTGGAGCTGAGGCTCGCAGACACTGCAGGAGGGGGGCAGGGCACCGCCCAATCTCAGACACTCTGGTTTAGCAGTTCAGTCCATACCCCTTGAGAGGGGTGCAATCCAGCCGATGGGCTGACAGCTGACGTGGCTTGCGTCACCCAGAGTGGTCCCGGTGCTGCAGCTCCGGAGGAATTGAAGAAAGCGGATCCTGATCAGGGATACAAATCAGGCAGGAACGGACAGAACAGGTTGCAGAACAGGCAGGAACAGAAACAGGTGGCAGGATCCAGACCTCATCCACAAGCTCCCAGGAAGGTTCAGAGTCTGACAGGGTCCGAAAGCATGACCAGGTGGTCACGCACAGGAGCAGACAGGATCAGGTGCAGCAGAGCAGGCTCAGTGGAAGAGGGTAGCTGAGACAGGACGTGGAACCAGAACTTGATGCAGGACCTTTAAACTGTCTCCTCCCTGGAGCCAGGCTTACTTGGATAAAAACTGAACCTCCCCACATATAGAGCCAAAAACCCAGAGGACTCCGCGGGGAGGAACAGTGGACGATCAGGAGATGAGACAAATACAAAAACCCTCTCTCCACTGGCTGCCAGGATCCAGAACATGAACCAAGCCAAAAACTGAACAGACAGACTAACAGAATGACAAGTAATGATCTGGCACTGAATGCTCAGGTTGAACTGAACATAAACCAGAGGAAACAGGTGAGAGGAATAAATTATAATTGAGGCAGGGAGAAAAAACGACAGGTGAAAGGAATTACTAACTAAGGAGGAGCAAACAGGCCATATCATGACAATGATTGTTTGCGTTATATGACTCATCCAATTACACTAGTTTTCACCAGATGTGGATGGCGCCAATGATCTGCATTGGATGGCGCACATGACGTGAGATAAATATTTATAAACATTAAACTGAAGGCAAGAGTAATGAGTAATGTTTGTTTTAAAAATGTAAAGAATAGAAAGTACAGATACTTGTGTGAAAATGTAATGAGTAGAAGTCAGAAGTAGGAAGAAAAATAAGTAATGGAGTAAAGTATAGATACCTAAAAAGTGTACTTAAGTACAGTGACAAAGTATTTGTACTTCGTTACTTGACAGTGTTGACTGTTGTTAAAATTAATGATGTCAGAACTGAAAAAAATTAACTCTAGATAGGTTTCAAAATGTTTTCAAAAAACCTGAGAAAATTTCTGGGTGCCTCTGACTGAACCTGGTTTTGTTATAATAAGCACCTATATAACATATTACAGTGTAAAATAAATGCATTTGATTAATTGGTTTAATTCTGATTCTTTTGATGACTTTTGTTAATGCTTTGGGAGCCACCTGTCTTGTTTATTGTCAGCAGGCAACATAGTGGTCTCAGTTTCACAAACTTTTTTAAAATCCCTATCTCTTTCATTATTTCCAGACCTCAAACAGTCTTCTCCAGTATGACATGCAACTCCTAAAAAGGGCAAAACAAGACATTTATAATAAAAAATTATATAACTTAGTAAATGACAGCAGACCTGTCCAGGGTGTACCCTGCTTCTCGCCCGTAGACAGCTGGAGATAGGCACCAGCACCCCTCGCGACCCCACTTGGGATTAAGCGTGTCAGAAAATGGATGGATGGATAAAAACTAAATAAATATTAGTCTCAAGGGGAATGACACTTGTTTTTCATGATCTGTATTGCCAGTAAGAGAAGTAAAAAAAAAATTAATAAATCCAACAATTGTGCCCCAGTGTGTCTTGTGTGTGCACCCGAAAATCAGTGGCACTAGTGTGCCTCAATCAGCTGATCCAATATCAGTAGATAAAGTCATTTTTAAATTAATTTGTTTGTGTGGCAGATGTGCACTGCTTTATTTCAGGCTTATGTTACAGCATTATTTGAATCTCTATGGCAAACCATAATCTTGCCTAAAATGTCAATATGCCTAGAGGTGGCTCGGACATATCTGGGTGTACAAGCATAGTGGTTGAAAATTTGAAGGATTTTTAAACAGCTTATTGAAGAATCACACTTTTTTTCCAGGTTTATACTTTTTATAGTACATTTTCTATAGACTTGATAAATGGTGTCCCAGGTCTCCGCCCCATCAATAATTTCCTCACCATCATTTTACTGCAGTGAGCAGAAACGTCCACTCCATCTTAATTGTCCAAAGCATCAGCACTCACTTATGGGTTCTTCTCAGTTAATTGCAATGCAAATGAGGCCATCCAAAGAAAAAATATCAAATCTTTAAAAGAGGCCAAGACCTGAGGTGGCTTTTTGTCTATTGGCAAGTCGAAAAGAAGAAAAGACAAAAGCCCCACTTTGATTAAATCTTAATCAAATCTTAGCAATTTCTTAATGAGTCATCTTTAATCTCTGTCCAAATTCTTAATATCAGCACATCTTTCTATTTCAACTCA
The DNA here is from genome assembly GCF_016077235.1 of Cyprinodon tularosa. Lineage (NCBI taxonomy): Eukaryota > Metazoa > Chordata > Actinopteri > Cyprinodontiformes > Cyprinodontidae > Cyprinodon > Cyprinodon tularosa. The sequence goes on along the minus strand of NW_024038138.1, from coordinate 53,369 downwards.
TTATATAGCATGTTGTAAAGCTGCAGAAGTTGACACTGTGGTGTTTTCAAGATGTAAAGGTCAGTGTTATTTGGAAATAATTAACCAAAGATTATTGCAATGTTTTTGTCATTTATATGGATGAAAACACAGTTACAGTTCATGTATGTGTTTAAAACGTTTTGAAGAGTCACATGTCGTTGAATTTAGATATTTGATTTGCTTTAATTAGTCCTAAATTCCAACAAGAGATTATTAAACTAGACTGAGAAATTATTATTCAACCTGTGAGCAAAACATGGACTAAAACTTGAGGAAACAAGGGGTAAAGCTGACTAAAAAAGAAGCACTAGGTATAGAGAAAACAAACCAGTTTCCACATTGATAATTTAAATTAGCCGCTGTTTATTTTATTCATATTTAGTCAAGTACTAGACTGCAAAAAATATTCATTAATTTACAAAATGAATTATCTTAGACCAAATAAGATAAGGAAGAGATAAAAAAAATCCATTGACATGCCTCCTACTAACTGTTCAGAAATCCCAGTCTTTTTTTAATATCACGTACAGGTCTTTCATCTCCGCTGCTCTCAGCACAGTGAAAAGGTGGGCTGGTGCGAAAATACGGACTGGATATGAACCTGGCATGTCCTTGTGTCTTAGCACTAAAGTTGTGTTGAAAACTGATTTTTAGTGATGCGCCGATGCCATTTTTTGGCCCCGATACCCGATACCTGGCTGTGCAGTATACGATACCGATACTATAATAATGTAAAATAATTGCCATCATGGCTTTGTCAAGCTGCTGCCTACCTTTGTGAAGCAGGAAAAATCTAATACAAAGTGAATCCAGTAGAACTTTTTATTGCCTACCTGGAATGGGTGACAATAGTTGAATAAACTTATGGCTCTCAAAATGGTATCGGTGCTCTATTTGTTGGTACTCGCTGATACGGATACCACCATTTTAGGGCAGTATCAGGGCCCCGTCCGATACTGGTATCTGTATCGGTGCAACACTACAGATTTTTATCAGCAAGCTATTTTTATATATAAAAAAGTGGAATAAAGTAAAGTTTTAATGTCCGTCATTGCTTTGTGTGAACAATTGTGGATATGGAGTGAGAGCATGTGAGGACATGCTAAAAATGTCTTGCTTTGAAGAAGTACTTCTAAAAAAAGAAGGTAACATTTATTAGGAAATGTGCAGGACCATAGGTTATTTGCCTGTTAGATCCATGTTTTATTTATTTTCCATCATGACTTAAAAAAAATACTGCAAAAAATCTGTGCAGTTTATTCTATTGACAGTAACAACTTTTTTAGAACTGAAGCAAGGCCAGTTTCTAAAAAGATTTTCACTTTATTTTTTAAAGCTTCCTGAATGAATTGATTTTATGTTCAAACTGAAGACTTGCATTTCTTTTATTGTCTTCTCTACCTCCCTTTCAAATACATTACCAATCAGCATTATTGTGAATGCATCCGTGACAAGGGGTTTGTAAGCAAAACATTTTCAATTTGCAAGACTTTTCCATTTCAGAGGAAAAGTTACATGTCCTGGAACACGTAATGATTCATTCAGTTCACAATGTTCATAGTGGAGTACTTGCAGATGGCCATAGAAAATAAATGAGATTTTCAAAGTATGTGTAGGTGGAATATTTCTGTGTAGTTCTGTTCTGCCACAAACACAATTATATGTCTAACCCGACAGCAGGATGGGAGACAGCAAAAGCAGTAGTTTTTGCATATTCCATCTCCTACTCTAGTATCCAGTTTTGTGTGTGTGTGTGTGTGTGTGTGTGTGTGTGTGTGTGTGTGTGTGTGTGTGTGTGTGTGTGTGTGTGTGTGTGTGTGTGTGTGTGTGTGTGTGTGTGTGTGTGTGGGTGTGTGTGTGTGTGTGTGTGTAGTAAAGCAAAAGTGTATATGTTGCACAAAACATGTACTCTATGGTGTGTAGTTACAATAAAATAAAGCTTGTCTGTAATCTAAAATTAGTTTATTTAGGGTTGAATTAAGAATAAGTACAAAGTTTCAACTGATCTGATAACTTGATGTTGTTAGAGTTGTATAGAATTGCAAAGAGATACACAATGTTTGTGTTGGCATTGATTGTTCCCCATTAAGCCCTGGGATGCGCCAGCTCTGTTGAGGAACTAATTACGGTGGATACCATCCAAGACAGCAAAGTAAATCCCTGGACTGAGACATCACTGTTTGTGCAGTGATGTCTCTAGACAGAGAAAAATCCACAACGAAGGCACAGATATTTTTGGTCTTTGAAATCTCTTGCCTTTACTAATAATGTGTTTTTAAATTCTTGAAACTGAACATCTATTTGGTGTAAAATTGGTTCTAATATTACTGAAAGTAGAGATGTATTTAGTCGTTATAGAAATAGACTTGCAGAACATATTGAATCACAATTGTCTGAACTTATTTGTGTACTGTCATTAAAAAGACCTGTTTATGTGTAATATCTGAGCTATTTTTTAAAATAGCTCCATGCATTGACCACTTACTAATATATAGTTTGAGGGTCTGTGTGGACTTTTATTATATTTTATGATTCTTTATGCCAAATTATGTATTGTTACAACCACTCCAAATGGCTGGTGCTGTTTCACATAAATTAAGTAGTCACATGAATACAAAACTATGAAAAAAAAAATGCTTAGTCACTGAATGTACAGTAAAACTACAGTTTTTAGCTGGTGAAGATTCTCAGTCATCCATGTCATAGTCATTCCATTTAAGTAAAAAAAAAAAAAAAAAAACACTGGACTTTGTTTTCCAAGTTCGAAGACGTTTCGCTTCCCATCCAGGAAGCTTTTTCAATTTAAAATGTCTGAATTAGCATTGCGTTCCAAGCTGTATAGTGTAGCCCAACAAACCCTTGTTTTGGCTTAGAAAACATGCAAATTGAACCAGAAGAGCAGGTCTGCCCCTTAGTAATGGGGAGTCGTTGAGGTCTTGGTTAGCCTGTAATACCTGATAATGGCCTATGTCTTGAAAAGGGGAGTCATTAGGGGCATTCTTGGCCTGGCTGACCAGGCAAGATCTCTTGGTCCCCTGCAGGCCCCTTGGTCCCCTACAGGCAAGTCCGCTTGGTCCCCTGCAGGCAAGATGTCTTGGACACCTGCAGGGGACCTCACCTGGTCAGCAAGGCTAAAAAAACATCCTACTGCTCTGTTCTGAAAGGACAAAAGACTGATCAAGGAAATTATCTCTCTTCAACAAGCTCCACACTAACTCTCTAGAATGTAGTGTCTTAAAATTTTTGGTCCCTGGTTAATTTCTTTTCTGTTTTCATTTAAAATGATTAGTTTTGCATTAATTATGGCAGAAGGTAACTGCATCATTACAGCTGATAACAATTCTCCCTTGCAAATAAAAGACACCAATTATCTGCCTGTTATTCAGAAAAATGTGCCTCTTTCGCCCTGCACTCTGTGCAAGGGCAGTTTGTGCTGTTTCAGTCAATCTGTTCAGTGTTCACCACGGACAACAAGTTCAGCAAATGTAATTTAGTCTGAAACCATCAGAACTTAGTGTGAACCACAAGAAAACACAAACCCATCCTGCTCTGAAGGATGGATCCAAGGCACACTAGGGCACATTTTGGGTCCCTTAGCACCAAATGAGGATTGTTTAAACATCAGAGGGTATTGGAGCAGGGCTGGTTCCCTGCTAGTTGTATAAGAGGGCAGGCCTAAATGTGAAAGAGGCTTCTACATTTATATACATTATGCTCCATATTTGTTGTTATTGTTGACTTGACTGTTTTCTTTATGGGAGTGGGATAATAGCTAAACGCTAATATTTAAAAACAAAAGATTTGATCGAGAACAGCCACTATAGAAAGAAGCATTCAATTAAAATTCACAAACAGGCTCACATTTGGAAATTAATAGTAAAGCATATGGTTAACAATTCATATCAGAGTGAAAAAAAAAAAAACATGCACTCACTGCAACACCTAATGACATTAACACCAAATGCAGAATGCATAATTTCTAAAGCCTATAGAGGGTTGCATTAATAGCTCAGATTGTATTTTTGCCTTATTTTTTTTTTGTATTTGGTCATACAAGATATAATGGGATTATTTACGTAATATTGCCATGCTGTTCTTCACAGGATCCTAGTCTTAAAGGGGAAAAAAGAATTTTCACATTGGGCCCTTTATTTTACGTTATTACATCATGGTCTACTCACCCATATTAGTTTGGTGTCATTTGGAGCCGTTCTGAAGATATTCGGTTTTGTTATATCCAAGTAACGTCTTCCTATGGGCAACGAGTTACAGGCACAAACTAAACTGTTCATAATTTATTCTTTATGGTATGCCAACATTCATAACATGCAGGCGAATCACTGTCCCCCAGACATCTGCGGTCATATTTTTTATATTTATATTTTTAAAAACGAAGCAGAGTGTGTATGACGTCATCCACGCACCGGACTGTAGTTGTGACAGACAGCCCGGGCCACACACGGCTACGCTCTACCCCTTCTATTCATCCAGCTAGCTAATCTGAATTGTTCAATTCCATTTCGAGAGCGAAATCATCTGTGGTAGCAGCACTAGACATCTTCCAGGCATGTGAGTAAAACTAGCAGCTGTTCAGCGGACAGGATGAATGACTGGTAGCCGGCGCGCATGGATGACGTCATACACACTCCACTTTGTTTGTCTGGGGGTCAGTGATTTGCCTACATGTTTTGAAATAATAATAATAAGGTAAAATCAAGGGGCCAATGTAAAAAAAAAAAAAAAAAAACTGGTGTTCCCATTTAAATAATACCAAATTTCAGCAAGAGAGCTTCATAAACAAATGTCAGTTTGTGATTTAAAGTCTGTAATTTTAGTCCTCAATCTCAAGCATCTACTTATTTTTCATATAATTAAGTTTGAGCTGCATCATAAATGCAGCTCAAACTTCTGACCATATGCATTGTTGTTTATATTCTGAAAAAAAGGTGAATAGCATCAGTCCTTTCCCAACACATTACATATTGTTTAATGCCAGTACAGGTTTAGAAAGGTATGTATTTCAAATCCAAGCTGTTATTTATTTTCATACAAGTGCGTGTTTATTTTTCTATCTGTCATTCCCTGGGTAAGCCTGATGAGAAAAATAACCTTTAAAGATAGCTTTTCTCAACATTAATTTAAATTTCCCTAATTGCCTCTCTATGCTTATTTAAAAAATGTGTTTTCGGACTGTATGATTTATGGTCAGATGGTGGGGCAGGAAGTGGTAAATTCATTGCCGTGTGTTGCACCAGCTAAGGCACCACCTGCTCAACAGCATGTCCAAAGGGAATCACTGTAATCTATTACAAGCTCTCTCTAGAGCACAGCTTGTTTTGTCACTGCAAGCCCGGTGGGTAATTTGGAACCTAGCCCACTGTTTTGAGCATCCTGGTCACATATACGATAAAATATTCACAGTGCAGAGAGGGACACATTTTATTCTGTAAGTAAAATGACTGTAGAGAAAAGTGCTTCAAAAAGAGATAAATATTTATAATTCTCTAGTAAAAAAAAAAAAAACAGCTTCTGTTTGAGTCAGGAGCAAAGGTAGTTTGATATACAAGAATTAAAAACATCAAATTAACAAGGATATAAAAGAATAAGTTAAGACACATAATTAATACCTTGATTATACAGTTTTAATGTTAGATATGAGAAGATAACAAAAACAGGTGGTAAATATTGTCACAAAATTATAAACACAGAGGCAACATCTTTTTATAGCCATTCACATGACGTGTGCAAATGATAAAGATACAGAGGTCCAAATTATTTCACTGACAGGACTGTCAATCTGCCCTACCCTGACAACCTTCTTCCCCTGTGTGTTATACTTAATGCTAAACTTAATGTTGACCTAATCTTAATCAACACAGCAGCAATAACATACTCAATTAAAATTAATCTTGCAGTCAAAGGTCAAAGAAGCCAGAAACCTAATTAATACATCTAACTTTAGGATGCATAATGAACCATTTTGTGAATAAATAATTTAGTTTTTGGTAAACAAGAAAAAAAGGACTAGGCTTAATACATAAATGTAAGCATTGCATGTAAATAAAACACTGGTATGAAATCAGTTTTGAATTTGCATTGGCTCCTTCAGGATTACTTCCTAGGATGTTTTCATATTTATATTTCTTTTTTCATTTCATTTAATACTTTATAAAATCAACACTTAATTAGACAAAATTTTCAAGGAAAACTGAGCTTTTAAAGCCATTTGAAAAGAAAGCCGTATTCTGCAATCAGTACCATTTTACCGGTATGGTTTGGGTCAACACATAACCTTGAGGGAAAAACATCTTAAACAGGTAGGCCTTTCTGAGCGTTCACGAGGATGGTTTAATTTAGTATAATGTCATTAACAGGGACAAAACATGGAGGACTATATAAATAATAAAATGAATTAAAACTGATTTTTTTATTACACAGATTTTAATAAAAAAACAGACACTGTAGTGTTTTCAAAACAAAATTTAACTTTGTACAAAAGTACAACATAAAAGAACAACATATACACTGTTTGATATGGATCATTAATTCTTGATCTTGCAGGGATTCTTTATATGGAGCTGAAAATGTTATAATGTTATCTTGTTAAACTTTGCCAGCACTCTGAAAATCATGTAATTTGCCGCTCAGTTAATCGAGTATATAACATCACAACATCTTGCTCTTGGATCTGTAAAGGAAAAAAGAAAGAAAAAAAGAATGTGAAGACCTTAGCAGTAAATTGTGATATGTCTTTAAAACATTTTAACTATTTCTCGGTGATTAAATTCTATAGATGACTTTATTCATCATTCCTCATTTCTACCTTGTAAATAAAGGGAGTTATTCATTGGTTAAAAAGTGACTGCAACATTTTTAAAAATGCTACTGTACATAATCAAGAAAATATTCGATCAACATTGGACTGCACAATGATGGACAAAAAATTCAGGATGTATTTTGCAGTATTGTACTATTGTAAAATAAACAGAAATGTTGGATTTTTTATTTCTCCTATAACAGAACATTTTTTCTGTTATGCTGCTTCTGAAAAGGTCAAGGGAAGATGTAGGCAAGGTACTAGTTGCATCATAACTGGTGCTGTTACATCACACTTACAATCGAAACCTTCCAACTAGACTCAGAGGAAAACCTGTCTCTTAAATTATCTGTATTATATATTTTTTTCAAATCTGAGGAACTTTTTCTTTCTCGAAGAAAAATTAAACACTGCATGAATTGTTTTTCATTTGCATTTACTGTGTATAAAAGTCATGTTATAATAAGAAAGGCACTTACACTTTAAATATGTTTAAAACGAACTATATTTACTTGAATCCGAGCTACTTAAATCAATCTCATTATATTATATAATGGGATATACGCATGCTTCATCTTCACGTTTAAGTAATAGCACAGACCAACTTCCGCTTCGGTGGAGACAATAGCTGAGTAATTAAATTTCAAAGACAATGGTTAAGTCTCTTGTGTTTACCTGTTGTTTGTTTGAGCTTCCTAAACTGTCTGTAAATGATGGGCGTTGCATTGTTTGCTTGTTAAGCTTAACAGCTCAAAGCTTAAAGCTGCAGTCTGTAACATTAAGAAGAGAGCAGACTTCGACTGAAAATTTTAAGAAAAACAGGTTTTACGCCACTCCCCCACCCTCTCTGCTTCACTCATGCCCCACCTCCAAGCTCCACCCCTCTCACAGCATCTGCACGGCTACCGCATGCGACCAGAAAGGGGGGGGGGGGTCGGAGATTCAGCGTGTGTGAGCTGTGATTGACACTCCATCAGACGCTCCTCTGGCTGTGATTGGTTGTTTTGACTCGTCCCGAATTATTCTTTCCAGATTGAAATACAGGCAGTAGGCGGGACCAATTGAAGCTGTTTTTTTCACAGGTTACATATCACATGTACTGCTGTCTGGGCATAGGGACAGTTTTAGCCAATATGACAAAAAAGTGATTTTTAAAAACTTACAGACTTCAGCTTTAATGGAGAAATATCTAAAATCATATGTTTGTTCCTACAAAAAAGGCTTTGAAGGTACATTGCTAAAACTAACTTATAACAAGCATCACAATTCTTTACCAGAATTTTACTCTTTAAGGACCTGTTTTATTTTAACTGTTGCAGATAAATTGTTTTACACCATACATTAGTAATTTTCAGTCATGTAAAAGCTGTTTGAAAGTAGGAATAGCAGTAATACTTGATGAACTTTTTCTTTTGTTCCAAGTTCTTGAGTTAAATCATTTTATGTGTGTCCTCTACTGACAGACATTTCATTCTGGAATCCCATACACACCTTGTGGTTAAGGGATACCAGACCAGACTGCCTAAATATCTCCATGTCACTGATGCTGTCTTCATGTAACATGTTACATGTACTTGCACACACTAACTTCACCTCCCCTCCAACATATGGATAATGATGCATCCTCTCAAATGCATATTGGCCTACTGTTTCAATTTGTAGAGATTTTTGAAACTCTGATTTGCGCAAAGGTTATAGGTTAGAATTTGGCCAAACAAACTATATTTACAATAACACATTAGATTTTTGTAGGATTTTAATAATGGGCTGTCTACAAGTAAAAAAAAAAAAAAAAGGGGGGGGGGGGTAATAATGATATTAGAAAAGAAATAATAAGTTCACCTATGAAAATGGGCATACTTTGACAGCACTGCTGAACAATTTTTGGCAGAAATTCTCTTAATTGACAAATTATATATTACACTTCGACTGAAACACTACAGGAATCAGATCTAGAAATTAGTATCCCTGTGTAATGTTTACACATTAAAAGCATGCAGTTTCCTGCATTCTTTACCGAAATGACGACAGGAAATGCTGTGGTTGCCTACGTAATGGAAGCCAAAACATTAAGGATCAGAGAGGCTTATTCTCATGTGGTCTTTTGGTGGCTTTGTGCTAGTCAAAAATTTATGAATTATAGGCAAAATGACAACTGCTTGTCGTCAGTGTGAGATGAGACAGAGTAAGATGAGACATGTTCATAATTTTGCACTTACTTTTTCGAGACGGCACTGTCACCAGATGTCCATTCTATGTATTGTTAGTATATCATTAGTATCATTCTGCCTACATCCATCTGCTTGTTTCTGATCTGCTACCTGTCCTCTGACCACCGATACATCAGCGTCTGGGATTCTCTGTGCGGTGAGCGCCGCACGGCGTTGTCAGCCACTCGGCTGGAACCTTCCTCTACTTCTGGATATGGACTGAACTATAAGACCAGCTTAGTGACTCACATGTTCGTGATCAACCACTTCCAGAAAGACGTGGTGACATGCTGTCTCCACCCACAGAGGTTCCTGCCTTAGATGCCACTCATTCTGATTCTGTTTTCAATAAACGTTCAGAGAAATCGAGCTGTTTGACCGCCTTGAATACTGGATCTTTCGGTCCTGAGTTTGACACTTACTGTATGTGTTCTCTTTCATATTTTGACATGAAAACTGGTTTACAGCTTGTCTACCTAACTTTATTTTTTGTAGACAGAGACTGAGACCATTACTTTTTCCAACATATAAGGTATTTATAGATCAATGCTCCTGTGTCCTTCTTTTATGCCTGCTTCTTCTTCTTTTCAATCAACCCCAAGTCTGCCATGGGAGAAGGCTACTCGCACTGAACTCGATTCTTCTGTAGGTTTCTTCCAGTTATAAAGGAGTGTTCCTCTCCACTCTCAGTGCATGCATGCTTGGTGTGAGTGATTACTATAAAGTCACAAGGACACAATGCAAGCAAATGTCCAAATCACTGACCTGATGCAATCAGCTTGCTTTCTTTTGTTTGAGCTGTCTCTTCAAAGTGCCTTTAGATGACGTGTTGCAATTGGTGGTTTTATAAATAAAATGAATTAAAATCAATTTAACCTAGCATGATTAATAGTGATAGAGGTTTAACACATTTAATCTCAATGTAATTTTTGTTTTGGTTTTTGACTCGGCTTTAACATTATTCAAACAACCACAGAGTTACAGTTTAGTCAAATATTTGAAGATAGAGAGGATCATTTTTTTGTACATACAGGCTAGAATCAAGTAGGTTAGAACCAACCAAGTAACTATGCATGTGCTAGACCATCCAACCAACTCAAGGGTAATGTCTATTAAATGTGCCTACACAAGCTCAAATGATCTCTTGCAGTGCTCTGTTTATGGTGTGTCTGCATTTCTCACATTTTCAGTATGATCAGTGGAGCAAAAATTAATATGTTACTGAATACTTAAACCCTAGAGGTTTACATTTGCAGCAATAGGAAAATAGCAAGAGATGGAGTTAGGTGAGTATGTCACAAAGCTGGTGTGTAAGACCCCAAACAGATAAAATTATCCATAGTACTGGTCAGCATTACCTACAGTCCTTTTGCCACAAAAGCCTGTAGCACATAATATGTTTGAGACCACACGTAATCTCTCATATGCTGAGAGAGACTCAGTTGGACCTAAAAAAGCTTGATGATATTCGCTAGTCAGCAAAATGGTACCCAAATAACCTCCAGGCTGAAATTATTGTTCAGCATGCTATTTTTTGGCATTATCGTTAAAACAAAATGGAGTGCATTTCTCTAACAGCAAAGTGGTCTATATCACCACAACAGAGGAAACAATGACCATCAGTGGTACAGCTTTTACCTTAGCAACAGCTTGTTATAGAACTAATTTGATATTTTCTCCAAGGCTCTCTTCCATTGTACTTTTTAAAAGATCTTTTCCTTTTTGAGTTAATGGATAAAAAAATGGCAAAACACTGAAGTGGAGGCCAAATAAATTAGTATGAATATAACTACTTTCATTATTTAGTAAATAACAGGGCAAAAGGAAATAGATATTTAGTTTTAAAAAAGAGAGAGCTCTCAAAGACATACACATTCATGTTGATGTGTATTTCTTACATTATGGGGACCATTTTCTATATATGAATTAAATTCAGTTTATTGATATAGTGCCAATTCCCAACATGTCATCTCATTGCAGTTTACAGAGATAATTCAACGAGATCATACAGTTAGATTGGTTTTATATATATCATAGCACATTGTGGGGACAGGACTAAGGTGTGAATTGAGTTTAGGTTTGTTGATCAGGGCGAGGCATGAACCTGTAATGGTTACTTGTTTAAAAGGGGGTTTTGGGACTTTAATCTGTTTACACAGTCACATGATGGGGACCTATGTCCTTATGGGGACCAAAATCCTGATCCCCATATGGTAAATTTCCGTTCTTCTAGTTGGGGTTGGGGTTAAGTTAGGGTTACATCCTTCACACCAAGCATGCTTTTAGCAATAATAGAGAGAAAAACTCCCAGCAAGAAACTTCCAGTAGAATCAGGCTCAGTTTGAAAGGTCATCTGATGAGGCCAGGTCCCATGTTTCCCTGCAGTGTTTTTACTACTGGGGCTGTGGTTATGTATTGGCCGTTACCACCCAGCTCAGAATCTGACTCTGTTGGCTGGAGGTCCATTCTGGATGGTTCTGACCTCTAAAGTGTGATTCCCCATATTCTTCAGCATCATTACCCAATCCTGAACTTGAACTGGTTGATGGTTTTACCACACAAACCGTATTCCAGACTAGAGATGCTGGAACATCCATCAACGTTTGCATCCATCTCCATTATAGAATGTTGAGCTAGCTCCAAAAAAGTTCCCCTGCCGGAATCACCACATGAAGATAGGTTTTTACTAGCTATTAATCAGAGTGCTGCTGTGTCGCTACTAAATGTAGGGTATTTATGTTAAAAATAAGCCTGTTTAAATTCATAATAACTCAGAATCACCTGGTATGTCCCGCTGCAGGAATTGAATTCAAAATTACAGGAAATCAATATCATCAACAATTTAAATGAGTGGTCTATATTTGATATTGAAGCATTCATCACATTATTGTTAACTATGGATTAGCAGACATTTCTATACCAGCAGAAAAATGTGAAGCCATTCTCTAGCATCCACAGTCTATGGAGGCAGATAGCAGTGAATGTGCTGAATTCCAGGACATAATTAAGCAAAAAAAATAAACAATCAGCATATTCTCACATACACAGGCTGCAACACTTAGATGTGAAGCAAATGGAGATCTCATAGCTTGTGGATATTTGTGCAACATTTTAAACATCCAATGCTGATTGTGAAAGAGGATTCAGTTTAATTAATCATATCCAAACAGCATCTAGTGGCAAGACCATTGTTCTGGACCAGCTGATGCACATAAACTCAAATTAAGATGCATTTAGAGCCATCAACCTGACCAAAATGTTGAACCACTGGAAAAGTCAGGGCAGGTTTGAAAAATAGGTACAATTCAGTCAGATTTGTGAATATTCTAGTGACACTGCGTAAGATTTTTCATTTATGGATTTTTATTAGGGAATGCTTTTGCTATTTTGTAACTAATTTTAGTAGAAATGCTTAAATAAAATTATTATTTAAAATTATTTAAATAATTTTATTAAATATTTTACAGACAAAGCGTTACAGGGATTTATACTGTATAACAAACTACAACAGAGAGGCGTATCGTCTCATTTTTTCCAGAGCAGGACCCTTACCAAGGTCAAAGCAGGACTCTCACATATAGTATCTACACATCTCTTGAACAATAGGATTTTTTTTTATTCATTTTTATATTTTCTTTTCTTTTTTCCAAATTTCAAATTGACTTACATCAAAGGTGATCTAATGGAAATTGCTGCTGTAATCCTATTCTTTAAATAAGCCATGTAACCTGGTTTGATCACTGGTTTAAATGGGTGTTATATTATAATTTTTGTATTCAGGATTGTCAGTGTGATTGTTGATGTCTCTCAAAATAATTAAACATTTAAAATCAAGACATATATTGCATGAAAGGTAATTAAAATAATAAAAAAAATTGTTTTGGACTTAGAAGGTCTGTAAATATTGAACAACATGGTTTAAACCAGGCTTTTTATTTTGATAGAAAATAATTCAAGAGTATCATTTTTCCTAGAAATACCTTTCACTCTTAAGCCCAGTATACACTGTATGATTTTTTAAATCGTCGCACACAGCTACAGCTCACATGATGAAACCGCAGGGTTTAAAGTTCCCAGCTCATGATGTATGTTCTCACACTGTGAGACCTGACCCTCTGATGCAATCTACCTGCTCACATTTTACAGTACGTCTAAAAACCACGCCGGACTTAGCTCCACAGTGAGATGGTGCTACTCTGACTCGTCTGTCCGACAGCTAAACACGTTGAAGAGGAAAATGAAGTTCACTAGAGTAAAACACGCTGCCTTGGCAATTTGTGCAATTTTGTGGGTTTTTTTTGTCTTTTATATTTTTTTGTTGCCACCTGTTGCTTATCAAACCTGCGAGAAATGACATCTACTTCCATGTCTGCGTTTGGGTCCTCAAAAACCCCCTACTCAACCTGACAATACCAACTAAATGGGAGTAAAGAACATTTCTGAGCAGGCGGAGAGGCGAAGGTTTATCATATTAATGCAAAAAGTTGTAAATCTGCAAACATATCAAGTAATTTGCTCTGTTCTTCTTGTGTACAGTCACTGTGTTTGTGTAAAAGCCTAACTGGGGACAGACATTGAGAATTAGCCTTAGCTAAAATGTTATAGTGTGTGACATGATGCATGAAACATACTTGTCCCTATCAAATAAACGAATAAATAAATAAATAAAGCCAAAAAACAAACAAAAAAAGGAAGCAAAACTCTTTATTGATAAAACAAAGAACTTTCCTGTAATGCTGAAGGGAGAAAAAAAACTAAATGCTAAGCTAGAGGGTCTGTAAAATAATGTCATTAAAGCTCTGGTTTTGCCACAGCAAAGTTATAATTCCTAAGAATGAAATTAGCTCACTAGCTGTCATTAGGACAGACATGAACAGCCCAAGATGGGGATCCCTCTGTCTGCTCGTAAAAGATAGTCTAGTATTGGTAATCCCAATATGATACATTTTTGAGTTAGGTTAATCTACAAAATAATGTACAGTGCCTAGCAAAAGTATTTGGCCCCCTTGAGCTTTTATTTTTTGTGAAGAATCGTCAACAAGTAGGACACAATCATAAAGCGGAATGAAATTTAGGAATATTTTAAACTTTTTCAACAAAAATTTAATGTGCAAAATTATTCAGCACCCTGCAGTTCAAGTTGGCTGAATACTTCTCCACTGTATATGCTCTATAACAGCTGTTGTCAAACCTGCTCATCTGGGGTCTGTTTCAGGAAGCAGGTTTAACAAATTCAGACTCAAACCTGCAAACCTAAATTGATCTAGCCTGATGTTGGGAACTCTGAGTGTTCGGTTTCACAACGACTGCTATCAGTTAGTTCAATCAATTTTAATTAGGTCCACTCAGAGTTAAGCGAGTGTGCAGCAAGTATGAAAAGCTATTATCAGTTGAGCACCGATTTGAGGAGTCACCATGAGACCAGGCAACTGGAAGTGCCTATTTCACACTCCTAGACCTAACTGTAATAATATATTTTCTAAATAAAATTTTTGTAGCAGAAGCTGAATTTTTGAAAGTAAAAGAAAACAAAATTATACGTGTAAGAATTAAGTTTTATATATCTAGAAATGTTTACAATTTTAATTGGCTGTTCTGATGGCTGTGTTTATGATTTCTGAAAAACATTTTTTCATAGTTAAAATAATACAAATGCCGAACAGTAATATTAGGAATATGGAGATTTAAAATACATTTATAGACATTCAGAATGTTTATTCTAGATGAGGATAATGTCATTTAGTTTGAAATGGTCATTTAGACAAAGAAAACATTTTTTTTTTAGATATGAGGAGAATATATTCAGTAGATAGATAGATAGATAGATAGATAGATAGATAGATAGATAGATAGATAGATAGATAGATAGATAGATAGATAGATAGATAGATAGATAGAGAGCATTTATTGTCACTGAACAGAATTCAACAAAATTTCCATTGCAGCTCCCGTGCAAAAGGTCAAATATATACAGTATAAATATAAATAAGCAAACACACAATAATAATAATAACAATATATACAACTAAATTAACTAAAGGCACTCAGCCATGCCAAAGAAGTAGCAGCAGGTCCAATTATGGCAAAATACAGATAATGTGACAGTGCAAAGTGCAGAACAATGTGGCTGTGTGTGTGTGTGTGTGTGTGTGGGGGGGGGGGGGGTGGAATATGTATGTGTGTCTGCGAGGTTATGATATGTGTGTAATGGCTCTGACGGCTGTGGGGAAGAAACTGTTTCTCAGTCTATTTGTTGTAGTCCATATATTCCTGTACCGCTTGCCTGATGGCAGCGGCACAAACAATCTGTGACCCGGGTGGCTGGGAACATTCTTCTTGACCCGGTCTGTGTAAATGGAGTCCAGGTCTGGGACTGAAACCAATACATATCAAAAGCCGTTGTTACCGTGAAAATATTACAAGATTATTTCTTCAATGGTAGTAGATCAATGTATCTATTTAGGTGAAATCTTTTGACAGCGGTTGAAAATGAAGTCTAAACATTTTGCTCTAATATGCAGTAGTAGCCATTTAAAATGTCCCCACTTACCTTGATGGGTCCTTGGTTGGTCCTCTGCAATTGCTTTTTACAAAAATATTCTTTCTGTCATGATTTGACAGAATATTAATACTATTCTAACAGGTCTGTGGAATTAAGCTATTTTCATGACCCTATTGATCCTGTCAATGATGGATCTGACACTCTCAACTTACACAGCCAAGCTTTCTGGGAAGAGAAGCCCTCATGGAACATTGATATGTACCAAGTACTCTATATTGTCCTGAAAATAATTTTGATCTCTCAAATGAAGCTAATACTTCAGCAGTGTTAAGCAGTGTTTGAAAGAATAGGGAAAAAAAACTCTATGGAACGTTGTCTTTGATAGCATGCTTGATAACTAATTGGCTATAATACGTTTTCCTTTATTCATTTCCAACACATACATTCAAGCACTTTCAAATGCATACAAGCAAAATTGTAGTTATTTTTTTTATTTTTCTGTCAGTTTCCATCCTCCACAGACTTTTCACACTTGTTTTTTCCCTAATTAAGAAAAAAAACAGAAGTTATGTTTGTCTTATAGCAATTACTCCCTTTACTCTTTACTAGAACTAATGTTGTCTTGAAAAACACTGCAGTTTCAAAAATGGGATCTTGTATATAGTTTATAGATATGCACTTTTCTAGTAAGTGCACTGAGTTTAAAATGATGATTCTATTGATACACCCTGAGCCAAAAAGTAGCATTTACAATGCTAAACGTTATAGTAGCACGCTAAGAAATTGTCTTTTGTGCCATACTCCTAAATGCAATTCATGGGTAGCATCTGTTTTAAATATCTGCAAAAAGAGTTTTCTTTTTAAAGCCATATTTTTATCATTCGTGATATGTTCATCTCACCACGTGAATTGCATGAGGTCAGCTGGAACACTGTGGATGCAGCATTGAGTTGTATTCCTTTGAAAGCTGTAGGAATTAATTACAATCTTAAATTCAACTTTAAGAATAGACAAAGAGGGACTGCAAAAAAGTCAGAGGATGTGTACTTATTTTTCAAATATTTTTACTTACCTCATTAATTAATTATTTGACAGTTTCTTTTTTTCAGTTTAGCTTTTATAAGGATTACAACAGACTGCCATTATAACCCACCCAATTATCATAAATAATCAGTCACTAGAATCAATGTGTCATCACTGTGATTACATTTTTTTTCACTTTTTGTTATTAATTAATTTCCCTGAAAAATATGCTGTGTGTGCTGCAAAAAAATGGTTGTCGTCAGGCAGTGATTAAGCTACATTGAGTTCATTGCTATATATAGTCTCTATGGTACTTGCATCTCCACAGTATTCAGCTAAGTTATGAGAACATTTTCTGAGATCATGCTGTTCCACCTTGCATAACTAGTTATGTATGCTCGTGAACAATATAATTATTCAGTTGGACTGGATTTAAATTAGCTACCAGCATTGTCTCACACCAGTAACTCGGCATAATTCCCTCACTGTCATGTTGTAAGTCCACACTACAAGATTTGGTACAAGACTCTTTGTAATGCTGATTCCCGCTGCTGCATGTGATGCTTAATTAACTTGTTTTCATTTCCCTTTACCTTTTAACTACTGTACTAGAACATCTCTTAGAAAGATTAGCTTTTAAAAAAGTGAGGAAAATAAGTCAGGAAAATGTTCTGCAGCTTGTCTTGAAATAATGTGATTTCTCACCTGACACATGGCTTTTTTTATCAAGGTACCACCACCCACCTCTACCCTGCAACATTCTTTTGATGTGTGTCATACTAGCTGTAATTGATTCCACTCACTTCTGTCATGTACTTACTGACAATTTGCACTGCAGTATGCTAACCTGAACTTTTTGAACCAGGAACATAATAGGGGAAGCTTTGGAGCTCACAAACCTTGAGTTATCACCTTTACCATACTGCTGGTACAAGAGCATAGGCTCCTGATATATAGATATATATTTCTGCCTGACCTTGAAAGTTCAAAATGCTTTTAAAGCCGACTATTTACGCAGTTTCTTATTCTATTGTGTTGTTTTTCTGTAAGAGTTTGAGGCTTAAATGCAATCAGAACCAATTTTCTTCTCAGATGGGACTATAATGAATGGAGATGAGATTAACTGTACCTCCAATCAGTGAATTTGGTAATATTATTACTGAGCAACAGTTATTACAGCACTAGAAAACATATCAAGATCATATATAAAATTGGATTTAGTCTCAAACTAACTAACGAGTCCCCTGATATTGCAATTTTGAAGTTAAGAAAGAAAGGGTGTGTTTTCTACCAACTGTAATCACAGTTTGTGTCATTTATCAACAATTAAGTCTGCAGAATCGTATTTTTCTGCTGATGCTGCGGTGCTCTAATGTAAAACTTATTGAGGAAAATTACACAAGCTTCCTGTATATAAATAAATTAATTATGTTTTTTTTCCTGTCAGTATGCTGATTACTTGGGTTCAGTGATATTTTCAAGATGAAACAAGTCCTAAATTCAGCTTGACAAGCAGAGAAGTATTATGTATGAGAAGAACTGCATTTTTATTATGTTCTCATTTCCAAAAATGGGGATTTCTCTGTCCTGATATTGTTGGAAAGTGGAAGGATTATTTTATTTTTCATGTAATCCATCCTTCTGGTGATAAATAACAGACTGTTTTCTATGGTTCAAATACGATAATGAACTGGTACCTTTTATATCTTAAAGCACCAAGCTGTAATGTTTTAGAGTCATATAGAACGACTTTGTTTGATTCCAATACATAACCCTGGGAACAATTTGGTCGTGCATCATATTTAATGTGCCGGTTTGAATGTTAAAACAAAATTAAATAAGGAACTTGCTCAAATTTACTTAACAATATGCTTTAAAAACAAAATTGTAGACAACCCCTAAAAGATTTACATAGTATTACATTGAGAGAAAAGTGAGGAATAAATACAACAATAAAAAAAAAACAGTCACTCTTTTAATACTTTAAGTAAATGATAAACAAGGAACAGAAGGAGCTTATAGGAGAGAACAAAGGTAAAAATAAAGTGACTTTTTGCTATTTTATGCGTTAACCTTTATATGTTTTTCAAAGTCAGCTTAAGGCTAAAAAATAATTTGTTTCCAGTCAGCAGGAAGCCAACAGACGCTATATTTAAAAAGTGATTGGACAAAAAGGCCACACCTTCAGAACAAGTATCCCCATATGGTTGCCTCCCAAAAAAGAAAATTGCAGCTGCTTCTTTTTTTAACACATCCTTTTTCAATAAGGGCATTTAAATGGGATGACTCTCTAGAACACTAAATGGTTGGAACAATAAATGAGGACGTGCTAAGGATGGAGATAAGAAAAACAGGGTAAGAAGTGTAAAGAGTGAAAGAAAGATGTTGGATCTCATTCTCTATATGCCTGAATCAAAGGCCACTGCACCTTTATTTCATTCCTTTCATCCCTTTTCCTGTTCCCTACAGTTGCTGCTCTCAGTGATCATGAAGCGGTTTTTTCCACAGTAACTACAACAAAGTGGAAGTAGAGCTTCAAACCACAGAGAGCCATACGTGACTGAGTGTGTTCTCTGCAGACCTCTGCTACCACCTAGAGGTCAGAGTAATAGTGGCATCACATCACAATGTGTGACCAATCATCATGAAGTGTTCATAAAAGAATAAACCTTAAATTATGCTGTAGGCCAGTGATGTTGCATAAAAAGTTTTTTCTTAATTTTTTCTTATACTTTTTTTTCTACATGTTGGAACACCTTCATTTTCACTTGAATTGAATCTGAAGTGTTCAAAAAAAAAAAAAAGATCTTGATACTGATTATGCCTGCCTATCTTAAAAAAGCTACCAATAGTATGACACAACATGTAGCGCTCCTTCTTAAATTAACGTGACAGTCCTAGATAGACATACATGAGATAAACCTACTTCAGAAGGCTTAACTCTACCAGGGAAGACCATGGGAGGATGTAGAGAATTGGTTTCTTTGATTCTGCCTCAGCTTTAAAACCATGAAGATTTTCTGTCTTGAAAAAAGCTCAGCAACCCAGGAAGCAGATTTACTTGAAACAGTTTGGTTTGTCAGATAGCAAATGGATGTTATTCAGTATGGAGCAATATAACAAGAGATCAAGTCACTCTGTCACCCTGTATACCTCGGACTCAGCTCAAAGCCAGTACATTTCCACATTTCTTGTGATTACAATTTTTTTTTTCAATACAGTTTTGATGGACAAGGTGTAAGGAAAAGGGCAAATAATAAAGCTGCAATATAAAAATGTATTACAAGTCTTACTATAGATAACATAACAGCAAAAAAAGAATAGAAACAAACCTTATACCACTTGGAATATCACTTTATGCTCCGATATAAAGAGCAGATGCTGATCTGATTAGTGTTGATAGCGACACTAATCAGAGCCAGATGTATCAAAGGAGGTGCAAGAAAGAGTATTTTTTACTAAAGAGATGGGAGCCTTCAGAGAGTGTTGTGCATCTTGCTGCAACAATCAACACTTCCTACAGGCTAATTGACAAAATATATTATATATATTTTCTTGTCTGTGGAGTTATGTGCAATGAATTATGAAACTTTTGATTTTTTTCAGAACTCTATTCACTAATCAATTTTTTTTTGTTTACTGCTATTTAAAACAAAACGTTAAATTACTGTGGAGGTTAGAATAAAAATTTAAACCAATTTAAAAAACCTCACGTATATGAGCAAATTACACTTTAACAGGGACAGGGTATTTATTTTGGTGGAGATATGTTCAGTGGTCTATTAAATTAAAATCGAATGTCTTTTGATAGCATTCTGGTTAAAATGGCAAAAAAAACAAGAAACAAAATATCACCTGCGAGGCATGGGGTTGGGAGTATGGCACTGGTTTGGTGTATTTTTGGAAAATTGACTTTTGCACTTTGTTTAATAGATTGCATCATAAGGAAATAAATTAATGTGGAAGCACTGAAGCAAAATCTCAAGACATCATCTGGGAATAAGTTTGGCACAAATGGGTTTGCTAAATGGAAAACAACAATGAAATAGAACTACAAAATAGTTTTAAAGTGGTTTAAAAAATCAGCAAAGTTAATGTTTCTGAGTAGCCATTACAGACCTGAGATCTCATTAATAAAGCGTTGTGTAGAAGCGTTTCTACAAATGCCAAACACCCGAAAAGGGATGTAACAATGAGCCATTGTTACTTGTATATTGGCCAAAGTAGCAGCTAAACACAAGATCTGGTTTTCTACATTGGTTTCTACATTGGGCAGTCGTGGGTGAGCGGTTAGGGTGTCAGACTTGGATCCCAAAGGTTACCGGTTCGACTCCCGACCCGCCAGGTTGGTGGGGGGAGTAATTAACCAGCGCTCTCCTCCATGACTGAGGTACCCTGAGCATGATACCGTCCCGCCACACTGCTCCCTTGGGGCGCCATTTGAGGGCTGCCCCCTTGCACGGGTGAGGCATAAATGCAATTTCATTGTGCGCAGTGTTCACTTGTGTGTGCTGTGTCACAATGACAATGGGAGTTGGAGTTTCCCAAAGGGCTTTCACTTTATTTTTGTTGTTTTGGGTGAAGTGGATTTGTTTGGGTTGTGGTTCATTGGTTGGCCACATCTTGTTTTCATTTTTGTAAAAAGGTAAATTGATTTCACTTTACAATATTTTGTTTTTGTTTATTTATAAAAGGGACATTCATGGCTCAATGATTTAAAATATTTTGAAATACTCACCTCTGCTGTTTCACTCTCCAAGCAGGTGTGTACAGGACTGTACTATAATTGAAGAGGGGGGAGGTTGATCTGATGTATGGTGTTTTATTTATTGAGTATTTGTTTGGATTGAATTAAAATATTTTTTTCTGTATTTATTGGTAAAAGTATTTCTTAAGTAGTTGTTTGTTTAAACCAAAATTTCCTTTTCTTCTTATTGTGAAGCTGAACAGCCTTTTAAAATGGTTTCTTCCAATTTAGTTCCTCCTCTATTTAAGAAACATGTCTGCCATTGTTCTTGGTTGGTGTGGTGTGGTGCGGTGCGGTGCGGTGCGGTGCGGTGCGGTGCGGTGCGGTGCGGTGCGGTGCGGTGCGGTGCATGTTCTTCTTTCAGCCAGTTTGGGTCCCACCTCCAAGACTGCTTGGCCTCCTGACAAGCATGTGACAAGGGAGTAGATAATAAATTAATCCTGATTTATAAAACCCTCCTCATGCATCCAAGGTTCCATCTCATGTTCGACCCTCTTCACATCCAGATTCAATAAATACACAATTGCATTTATGAATGCGATTATGTATTTAAAAATAGCTAGCTGATCAATATTTATTTAATGTTATCATGGTAAACATGGCCATCACTTGGAAAAAAAGCACATTATAACCAAAGTGAAAATAGATGTCTTGGTGAGTGAGGTGAAAAGTCAAAAATGTTTGGTAGGACAGTTTGGATAGCTGTGAATTACTTAGAATGTATTGAACAAATGTTATATCTGTTGCTATGATTGGATTGAATTTACTTCATTTTGTGTTGAAAGTGCTTTGAGAGATTAGTTGTTGTCAAATGGCTCTATTAAAATAAAGTGAATTAAAATGCCATTTTACCTATAATTACTGTTTTATGTTTTGTGTTGGTGTTCAGAACTTTTAGAAGGTTAAAATCAATGATTAATGAATGGTAACAGTTCCATCAGCTCCATTGGTGAAAAGAAATTAAAAGCCATGCCAACTGAAACCTGATTAACATCCAGGAGGTTATCTAGGATGGAAAATGCTGTGAAGCCAAGTCTTGAGACCTGTACCCTCAATCAGTAGCAAAACTGTTAAAGGCAAGGGATTCCAACTCTTCTTTTTTAGTTAACAACAACACTTTCCAATCTAGTTGCACAAATAGTAGTGCTGGTATAGTGTGATCAACCGGCCCTGTCTGTATCTTAAAATTGGGAGTAAATGGCTGCCCTTAAATTGAGAGGTACAAATGAGAAGTTGATATGGTTCCACTAATATTTTTAACTGTAAGCATTTTCGTAATATCAAAATTGGCATAGCCAATTGGCATAGCCTAACTTCAAAAACATTTTGAAGTTAGGATAAAATTAATTATGATTACTGATGGTACCATGAGAATTCTGAAAATTGTGTTGAATATTTATCTATCCCTAAACTGTGCTTTTGTTTTTTGCTTTTTCTTTGTTATGTATTTTTTCATTTACTTTTCTTTGTCTATGTGTTAAGGAGCCTCTGGCAGGAAAGGTCTTGGCAACCAGTATTAGTGAAACTACAAGGTAAGCACATTTGTGTTTCATCCTTGAAAAACAACACGGTTTAAATTTAATTGAAGATGTCATCACAAATAAAGCTAGATAAACCTTTAAAATAATTACTGCAGGCTTTGGTGAGTTAAAGCCTTTTAGATTTAGAGACAGGAAATCCGTAGTGGCCACTGGGATCAGGGATTAAGAGACCCACTATTCACAGAACTGGCAACAAACAAAGCCTAAGAACAAAACAAGAGATAGCAAACTATGATTATGGAAATTAAACGATTAAATAACATGCCTAATGGCTTCTGCTATCTGGAAATGCATTGACACATACATCCACCTCTATATTGCAACAGTGTGTGCCTGTATGCTGTTAATAATATGCAAATTTACAATGAGAAGTTTTTTCTTTTTGTTTGTTTTTTTTTTTTTTTTCCTGGCAGCCGGGAGTCACAGCTCCAATGGCTCAAATAATGTCAAAGTAGTGTATAATCTCTGGAACAGCTGTGGCTGGAGATAAAACCTTAATCAGGTGAAAGGAGCTGCATAATATAATAACCTGAAGCTACAGACTCTGTGCAGGTATTATACATCACTACTAGATAATCTTAGACGAGTCTCTTACTTACCTGTATTGACATCATGGGTCACTGGGTGACTGGATTCTTAGAAAACAGCAGTAATTTTGAAGTGATTAAATATCTAGGTATACAGAACTTGCTTTTTACCTTTACACAAGTCTCCATTTTGATATCTTCTTTCCTTGCTTGATGTGAATGGATAAAGAAAGTGTATATATTTAAAAATAGAATTTAAAAGGTGACAAGTCTATGAAAAAAGCATAAATTGCATTGCAAAGAAGGTAGACAGCACAGAGGATGGAGATATGAAGGTAAAGAGGGAAACTTTGTAAACTGTAACATTTCAAACTTCAATTCAAAGCTTTAAGTTAATACATTAAGTTGAATTAAAAATGTAGCATTTTTGTTTGTTTGTTAGACCATAATCGATTCCATAGATTATCATGGCAATGAAAAGCTGTGATGGACCCTCATTCTTAGAAAGAAGAAATGCTAGAAAAAGTTTATAGTCAAATTAATGAGAGAATATTTAATTAACCCTGCCGCATTCAAAGCTGAGTCTGATGGGGAATGTTGCAGTATTTCCAGATGAGTATTGTGAAGGAAGAAAAAATATGTAAAACTCTGATCAGAGGATCACCTGACTTTTGTTTCAGAGGTTTTATTGAATTTTAAGTGTATCAACAATCACAAAACCTAACACAATGTTATAAATCCAGATTTTTTCTGTTTGACTGAAATATAAGATGTATGCATGTAACCTTTATTTTTCCAGGTAGATGTCGTTGGGATTAAAAATCTACTTTTTATCGCAGCAGTACACAGGCAACAGACTCAAAGTAAAAGGAGAGGTGGATAAAGTGGTGCAATTCATTGCCTTATGCTTATCACTAACTAAAATACTGCAGTGGCTGTTTTATAATCTGGATTTGCTTTAGTCTGGCTAATACAGGCCCATATTTGAATGCGTCTGCAGGACTGTATTGGCATTGGATATTTGAAAAACAGATTATATGCTTTCCCCAAGAGCAAAGTGTCTAAAGTATCAGTCTCAAAATTCAAATTTGAACTAAAGCACATCATTGGGCTGTTGGGAGCTGGAGAAATCCCATCTTTCTCCAGCAGAGTCCGCCGTGGATCCTCTGAGGGAGCCTCCTGCACAGCTGCAGCTCGTTAAGATCATCAGAGGATCCACTACATAAGCTGTCTTCAGACCTTGCCTCAACGCCGCAGTGTTGTTCCAGTTGGGAACCCGTGTCTTCTCCGTGAAAGCTCAGGAAGAGCTAACCTGCCGAGCCGACCCTCTGAGCCAAACCCTGAAGATTCTCTGAGAACCTCCAAGCAGCTCTGGACCAGAGCTGGGAAACCTAAGCTAAGGTCTGTTCAAGCTAGACGTGAGACGCTGAAGCAGCAAACGGACTCTGCTGAAGGACACCTCTCCAGAACCAACAGTGACTCTCCCAAAGAGAACCTCAAGAACCCTCAAGGTACAATCAGAGCTCACTTGGAAATCAAATCCTGTCAGCAGTCCTTAACCGCTCTGTCTCTCACGCAGACTCCGGTGAAACCAGAACCCAGGCCTTAACCTGTCATCAGTACATTCTGTGTGTTGTGCATAATAAACGTGTTAAACTTTCATCCCTGTGTCCGTCGAAGTGGTGTTCTGCATAATTGGGTCTCCTTTTGAGTACCCATCATGACAGAACACTGCGGCCAAACTCAAGGCCCAGCAGATCACCAACTCCGTCGATTAGAGGAACAGGCTGCCCAAATTCATGGACATGGCCTGGCTCTACGTGAGTTAAACACCCACATTGAAAGACAGAATCAAGCTATCCAAAGTTACGTAAATTACTTCAACAGCGCTAATGCTGCGTTTGTACAGCAACCATTTCCGGGTCCAGTCCCTCCCCCGAGGTCACAACCTGTGACGTCATCGGAGTTCCGCCCTAGTCTTCCAGAGAAATTCTCCGGTAACATGAAAGATTGCAAAGGATTTTTATTCCAGTGTCGGTTGATTTTTCAGAACTCCCCTGGTAGTTTTTCCACAGATCACAAGAAGTTAACGTTCATTCTTTCTCAGTTAACAGGAAGAGCCTTGGACTGGGCTCAGGCAAGATTTGCCACTGACGACAGTTTAAATTGCCGTTTTTCTGACTTCATTGCTGAATTTACCCAGGTTTTCAACCAGGAAACTGACCAAACTATTGATTCCAGAGCTCTTTTCAGCCTTAAACAAGGAAATTCATCGGTGGCAGATTTTTCAATAAACTTCATGGTTAAGGCGGCAGCTTCCGGATGGAACCAAAGCGCCTTGAAGGGAGCCTTCTTCATGGCACTAAACGAACAGATTAAAGATGAACTAGCAACCCTTGACGAACCAGCTTCCCTCGAGGATTTAATTCGCCTTTCCATTAGGCTTGATAATAGGATTCGAGCCAGAAACAGTTCTAAGAAGCTGAGCAATTTCTCTCCTGCCTCTCTTAATGTGACTGTTTGTTCTCCCTCTACAGAGCAGATGCCCACTCAGAGGTCTAGGTCTCAATCTCTACCATTGCCCGTTCAAGCCTCTCATTCGGGGGAAAGGGATTTTGAACCTATGCAGGTGTGACACACTAGGCTCACTCCAGAGGAGAGACAGAGGCGTTTCCTAAGTAAGCTATGTATCTACTGTGGCGAGAGTGGACACTTCATCGCCTCCTGTCCGGCTAAATCAAAAGCCGGGGCCCGCCAGAGGATCTGAGGAGTCTGGCGGGCCAAATAAATACAATAAAATCTCCTCGTTTGTTGCTGCCTGCCACGCTCTTCTGTGATAACCAAAGTCTCTCTTTCTCCGCTTTAATCGACTCAGGCTGTGAGCGTAACCTAATCGACTCAAACCTCGTCCAGCAACTCCAGATTAAAACCGTTCCTCTCTCTCAGCCTCTCAGTGTGTCCGCCATAGACGGAAAAAGACTCCACCGTGTTACCCACCAAACCCAGCCCCTCGAGCTACTTCTGTCAGGTAACCACCGAGAGACAATAACTTTCTTTGTTTTTCCCTCTGCATGTTCCCCGCTGGTCCTCGGATTCGAGTGGTTGGAGAAGCATAACCCTCACATTAATTGGACTAAACGTCTTCTGGAATCATGGTCCACTACGTGCCACGAAACCTGCCTTCGTTCTGCTGCCCCTATGGTGGGGCCTCCTAGTGGTGGGGGGGAGATGGACTCTCCTGACCTTTCTTCAGTTCCCTCTGAGTACCATGACTTAGCCCCTGTCTTCAGTAAGGTCAGTGCGACGTCCCTACCTCCACACAGACCATACGATTGCGCCATTGAACTTTTACCTGGTGCACCTCTTCCTAGCAGCAGATTGTATAACATTTCCAAGCCCGAAAGAGAAACAATGGAGAAATACATCAACAAATCTTTAGCTGCTGGAATAATTCGCCCTTCATCCTCTCCATTGGGCGCCGGTTTCTTCTTCGTGAGCAAGAAGGATGGTTCCCTGAGACCCTGTATTGATTATCGAGGTTTGAATCAGATCACAATTAAAAATAAATACCCACTGCCTCTTCTCGCCTCTGCTTTTGAACCTGTACAGGGTGCAACAGTGTTTTCCAAGCTGGACTTAAGAAACGCCTATCATCTCCTTAGGATACGAGAGGGCGATGAATGGAAAACTGCCTTTAAGACACCTTTGGGTCAATTCGAATACCTGGTGATGCCCTTCAGTTTAACTAACGCTCCTGCCTGCTTTCAGGCTTTGGTTAATGATGTTCTCAGAGATTTCCTCAACGTGTTTGTTTTTGTGTACATCGATGACATTCTCATCTATTCCAAGGACCTCCAGGAACACAAGAGACATGTCCGTCTTGTCTTACAGAGACTACTGGAAAATAAACTGTTCGTGAAAGCCGAGAAGTGCGAATTCCATCAACCTTCAGTCACCTTTTTGGGGTTTGTGCTCGAGGGCGGCCAGGTAAAACCTTCAGAAGACAAGATCAAAGCAGTTTTAGACTGGCCAGTTCCTGAAAATCGAAAACAGCTACAGAGGTTTTTAGGGTTCGCTAACTTCTACCGTCGATTCATCAGAAACTACAGTCAAACTGCCCTTCCATTAACCTCTCTGACTTCCATTAAACGAACTTTTCAGTGGACTCCCGAGGCTCAAGCCGCCTTTGAGAAACTCAAATCCTTGTTTTCTAGAGCTCCCGTTCTGATACAACCTGACCCAACAAAACAGTTCATCCTTGAGGTGGATGCTTCTGATTCTGGGGTTGGAGCGGTTCTCTCCCAGAGGCTCGACTCTGATCAGAAGATACACCCATGTGCTTTCTTCTCTCGTAGACTCTCTTCCGCAGAACAAAACTATGACGTGGGTGACCGAGAGCTCCTGGCTATTAAGTTGGCGTTGGAAGAGTGGAGACATTGGCTGGAGGGAGCTGAGCATCCGGTTCTTGTATGGAAAGACCACAAGAACCTGGCTTACATCCAGTCAACCAAGCAGGCAAATCCTCGCCAATCCAGGTGGTCAGTCTTCTTCTCACGTTTTAACCTTATCATCTCCTACAGACCCGGATCCAAGAACGTGAAGCCCGATTCTCTCTCTCGTCTCTACTCCGTCGATCATCCAGAGACACCTGAACCTGTCCTCCCAGCTTCATGTACCATTGGAGTGGTCAATTGGGAGATAACGGATCTTATCAACTCTGCCCTAGCCACAGAACCAGATCCAGGTACCGGCCCGCCTAATCGTTCTTATGTCCCATCTTCTGTCAGGTCCCGTCTGATCCAGTGGATGCATGCCGCCAAATTCACCGCTCATCCAGGAGTGAGTAGAACAGTTGCTCTCATCTCCAGGCGCTTCTGGTGGCCCACACTCCACAAGGACGTAAAGGAGTATGTGTTGGCTTGCCCCACATGTGCCCGCAACAAAGCCTCACACCAACCTCCTTCAGGCCTGCTTCAACCACTACCTGTTCCCTCGCATCCTTGGTCCCACATTGCCATTGATTTTGTCACCGGTCTCCCTGTCTCCCGAGGTATGTCCACCATCCTAACCATTGTTGATCGTTTCTCGAAGTCTTGCCATCTAGTACCCCTCAGGAAACTTCCCACGGCCTTCCAGACAGCCCAGCTACTTATTAAACATGTTTTCCGACTTCATGGCATTCCCCAGGAAATCCTCTCGGACAGAGGTCCACAATTCATCTCTCAGGTATGGAAGGCTTTCTGTTCTGCTCTCGGTTGCAAACCTTCACTCACTTCAGGTTACCACCCTCAATCCAACGGCCAGACAGAACGTATGAACCAGCAGCTGGAATCCACCCTCCGCTGTCTCACCTCCAATAACCCCGTGGATTGGAGTCAATACCTCCCGTGGATAGAATACGCCCACAACTCTCTCCGTTCTGCATCCACTGGACAGTCTCCATTTCAGGTCAGTCTCGGGTATCAACCACCTCTTTTCCCCGCAGATGAGAGAGAGATATCGGTGCTGTCCGTCAATCATCACATTCGCCGTTGCCAGAGGATTTGGAGGGAAACCATCGCCACACTCAATCAGTCATCAGCATCTGCAAAACGTTTCGCCGACGCCAAGAGACGTCCCGCCCCCGAGTACTCAGAGGGCCAGGAGGTGTGGCTCTCCACTCGAGACATCCCCCTCAAGGGAATGTCTCGAAAACTCTCCCCGAGATTCATCGGACCCTTTAGAATTTCTCGAGTCATCAACCCCTCAGCTGTTCGTCTCCAGTTACCTCAGTCCCTCCGGATCCACCCCACTTTCCACGTGTCCCAGATCAAGCCTGTCTCTTCGAGCCCTCTGTGCCCTCCGTCCGACTCCCCACCACCCGCCCTGGAGGTCGATGGCCATCCGGCCTTCACGGTGCACCGCATCGTGGACTCCTGTCGACGAGGTCGCGGATGGCAGTACCTCGTCGACTGGGAGGGCTACGGACCGGAGGATCGCCAGTGGGTCCCAGGCTCGTACATCCTCGATCCGGCACTCATCGAGGAGTACGAGCGCTCCTGTCCATCAACCTCTTCCGGACCGCCAAGGGGCGGTCGTTGAGGGGGGGGTACTGTTGGGGGCTGGAGAAATCCCATCTTTCTCCAGCAGAGTCCGCCGTGGATCCTCTGAGGGAGCCTCCTGCACAGCTGCAGCTCGTTAAGATCATCAGAGGATCCACTACATAAGCTGTCTTCAGACCTTGCCTCAACGCCGCAGTGTTGTTCCAGTTGGGAACCCGTGTCTTCTCCGTGAAAGCTCAGGAAGAGCTAACCTGCCGAGCCGACCCTCTGAGCCAAACCCTGAAGATTCTCTGAGAACCTCCAAGCAGCTCTGGACCAGAGCTGGGAAACCTAAGCTAAGGTCTGTTCAAGCTAGACGTGAGACGCTGAAGCAGCAAACGGACTCTGCTGAAGGACACCTCTCCAGAACCAACAGTGACTCTCCCAAAGAGAACCTCAAGAACCCTCAAGGTACAATCAGAGCTCACTTGGAAATCAAATCCTGTCAGCAGTCCTTAACCGCTCTGTCTCTCACACAGACTCCGGTGAAACCAGAACCCAGGCCCTAACCTGTCATCAGTACATTCTGTGTGTTGTGCATAATAAACGTGTTAAACTTTCATCCCTGTGTCCGTCGAAGTGGTGTTCTCCATAATTGGGTCTCCTTTTGAGTACCCATCATGACATGGGCATAAAGACCAGGGATGAAGCTCTCCAGACAGGACTTGGTCTCAACCTTTTTCCTGGTCTTGAGTTGGGGCTTGGCCTCAAAAAATTGTATTGAGGTCGGTTCAAGACTTTAGTTTTGTAAAAAGAAATAACAGTAGTAATAATAATACAAAACATATCTCCCTTAGATCTTTACTTGCAGATGCACAGGGCCCTGCATGAGAATTAAACAAACATCAGTGATCAGAGGATGGCTGGATCCTGACATCTCAGACTACATAAAACCTTCCTGTGAGAATGTTTACAACTTCGCTCTTAGATTATTTGGGCTTTTGATCCATTGCTTTTAAAAAGCGGACATTTACCTGCAGTTTTGATTTCAGCTGTCTCTCCGACGAACATGTTCTCGATTTTCAAAATTATTGAATTTGCTTTTCAAAAGCATGAAGAGTTTAAAGAAAAGGGAAAGAAAAAAAAACTTAGTGTAAATTCTGCATACTTCCACGAGTATGTTGGATTATCTCTAGTTTCAGTATACATTTACAGCACATTAACGAAAGTAAGTGCCTAATGTACGTCAACCTTCAGGGAAATGTGACAACATAGGGCCGGATTTATCAAGATCCAATTTTGCGTGCAGTAATTTGCGCTCGCAAACTGGAATTTTGCGCGAGGGGCTGAACCATGGTTTGCGGGTGATTTAACTAGAGCGATTGCGTAACTGGTGGCAGGTGCAAAACTGTTGGAGACGCCCTATTTAAATAATGGTTTTGCGCGTTTGGTGGTTTGCGGCATGGCGAGTTTGGACAGCAGAAAGCGCAAAAGGAAATTCAACCCCATGGAAATGGAGGTGTTGGTGGATGAAGCCAACAAACATTTAAGTGAGCTACAGCAAAAAAGTGTGACTGTCACACAGAGGAACGCTATATGTGAACAAATCTGTAATAAAGTAAACGCTGTTGGTGAAACCTTGCAAACAGTGGATGAAGTAAAAAGAAGATACCAGGATATTAGAAGGCGAACCAAAGAAAAACTGGCATATAACAAAACATC
This sequence comes from Cyprinodon tularosa, assembly GCF_016077235.1. Lineage (NCBI taxonomy): Eukaryota > Metazoa > Chordata > Actinopteri > Cyprinodontiformes > Cyprinodontidae > Cyprinodon > Cyprinodon tularosa. The sequence continues at coordinate 22,239 of NW_024038138.1, read as the reverse complement.
TGCAAACAAAACAGGAGGGGGCACAGTAGATGAGATGCCTCTGACCAGCATTGAGGAACAAGTACAGCTGACGCTCTGTGAGGAGCAAATCACTGGAATTGCAGCTCCAAAATGGCAATGCTGGATAAACGATATGTTTTGATCGTTTCCTCGTTCATTCCAAAAATATTCACACGGAGTGAAAAACTGCGTTCTCTGCATCTCCTTGCTTCATTTCAATGTCTCCTTCTTGCGACAATAACCGCTGCCATGTGTGCGCAATTACGCATACAGACCATTTGCACCTTCTTTTGAAACGTGTTAAATATAGAGTCAGATACCGTAAGCAAAATTGCTTTCAGGTTTGATAAATCACTTTGCGAGTGCTAAATTAATATATTTACATGTTCTCCTCCCACAAGACGCACTTTTGCGTGTAAACGCCCCATATTGCATATTCATTGCAGAAAAAGTACTAAATGGATAAGAGGCGCTATTTAGCACATTTTAAAGACCAAATCCTTTTAGCACGCTGTTGATAGATCAGTTTGTACATTTTTTAGCGTGCGCAGTGAAATAGCTCACGTTTTTATACACGCAAACCTTTGATAGATCCGGCCCATACTGTGTTATTTAACCTGTGGGAGTTATTCAACACATCCACCAACAATTTTTTTAAAATGCACAACACCCAATTTCAACACTAACCAGTTAAATTAAAAAAACAAATATATGTGGAAATCTTACCAACGATTGCTAGTGCAACATTTTTATTTTACATAAGACCCACACTTTCCAATGGTATTATTATCAGTGGCAGTTTTTGATATTGGTGAGATGTGCAGCCGACAATGCAGCTTTATGTACGGCGGGGAATATGCAGTAAAGGAGAATAATAATGCTTGGTTCATGAAGCCAAAATCATAATCTAAAAGCAACTAATATTACCTTTGCTGTTTTATGGTTGTAATTATTGTAAAATATCACATTTTCATAAGATTGCTGTAGTCTATTATCCCAGCATAATGGCTACAAATGTGACCACTGACTTTTTGGGGGGCTTTTTCCATCTCCTGTTGGGTGTGGGATTTTTAGAGACTGACAGATTCTATTTACCTTGCATGATACATTTTTGTAAGATTTGTGAATTCACAAACTCCTAAAAAATATATCTTGCCAGAGGCCAATAGATGCATTAGAAGGCGAGGACTGAAGCAAAAAAAACAACATGGCTGCGCCAGAGGGTGTACCTGTAGACTTCAATATTCAGTCTGTTTTAGCTAAATACCCTCTATTTATTTTTTGAAAAACAAACAAAAAGACGCAATTGTGCCTTTGTGATTGGAAAACATGATTGCGCAATGTAAACCAATTAATTAAGATGAAAGAATTTGTATCTATGAGAATTATTAGTTTAATACTATAAACGTAAGAAGAATTAACTTTCTTTCCTGCCTAAATCACTGTCTCTGTTCTTTGAGTTAAGGCTCCCCTACTACTCTTACTACAAACTGTGACATCATTAATTGAGCAAAAGTGTCCTCTGGGACCAGAATCAAGCCCCTGTAGATGTAAACAGGACAACTGCCTCTGCCCGGCATCTATAAAAGGTTAATGGCTTTTTTCTTGTTTCCAATTGGTCATTAAATATACCAGCCTGTTACCATTCCCTTCTCTTTTCTGTGGTTTTCCCATGAAGGATCCTGTTATTTTTTGTTTTGTTTTTGTTTATTTTTTTTTTCTTTTCTTTTTTGCAACCAGTAAAATTGGTTATATCTGTGCATATTTGAGTCTGTGTTTGATCTGTGTTTGATTAATTTTCTGGGTCCCCAGTCCAGGGGCATTGCATTTAACTGACTGGTCAGCAAGCAATTTGGTCAATAAAATTAAGCCAAAATGAAAGAGAAAAGCTTGTTAATAGAATAGAGGTTTATAAATTAAATAACACATTTGCATAATTTATATATTTTTATTTTGCATTGTGAAATCTTTACAATTAAAATAACAACAAATAAAATAAAAAAATGTACATTTTGTACTGAGGCACAAAGAGAAAACAAATGGTAACCAGGGTTTTGTTTTAATCTGGAAAGACACACAGACTATCCTACTTTCCTCAAAACACAACCTTTAAGATGATCAAAAACAAAACATAAATCAAAACATATTGTTAAAGATAAATAACTTTTGCAAACAGCTTGCACTATATGACTGTGAAGCTTTTAAAAATCAACATAAGTAAAAAAAAAATAAAAGTTTGTCATATGCAAATAAAAATAGTAACAAATTAATTTGAAGGAGCCCTTGTCACAACCAAGTCACCTTACATAGAAGATCAAATAAACAAAGTTAATATGGAGAATCTGTAAATAAGCCTGACAATGGTTTAATTCTATGTTTAAAACAAATAAGCCAGTGGAACAAGTGTATTTTTATATTCATGTTTTTTTTTTTACTGTCTAGTTCATAGTTAATTTAGCATTTATGGAATAAATAAAAAAAAAAACAATTGATAGACATGACCATTTAAGATTAAAGCTTAGCAAAAACTACAAAGATAGAAAAATTGTGCTTTTCTCAAATGATTCATCCTTTACCAGATTCTCTGCAAGTGGGCGCTTGCATGTAAGCTGCGCATCAGGACATTACAAGGATGAATACTTGACCCCAGTCATAAAAGCATTTGCTTTATTTTTACTGCAGTAAAGAGCAAATTTTCCTGCAAAGTTTGAATACACCTGCATTCAGGGAAGGGTCATAGCAAATAAAAATATTTTGTTTTGATCCATAATTGTGTATTAAAAGATAGAAAAGGAATGATTACCACATAAAGTAATGTTTGAACATTAAATTATGATTTTTTTTCCCTACATAATTTTATGGTTTAAGCAAATCCTTTAGAGGTCAAGATTTTTTTCTTTGGACAAAGGTGTATTTTCTTTACTTGCACATGCTAAAAGTAGCAGGGATGTCTGATAAATTCTTTCTTTAATTTTTGTCCACCGATACACTCATCAACAAACTCAGTTCACAAAAACATGCAAGAAATTCTACTTTGTACACTTGACATTTAAGAAGGCAGTTGACTGACTTAGACAGAGACTTAGACACACAAGTATAAACAAAAAGAAAATTAGTTAAGTATAGCTCTCTGGACTATTTCATTTTTTTAAAGTTCAGCCTTGATAAGGTAAGCAGCAGTGATAAGAACATTGTGATGAAAAAAAAAGTGATGAAAAAAAAAGTGATGTAAACATATGACTGCATATTTACAGTTCCAACATTCAGTTTTTGTTTTTTTTAATAACTCATTTTACATAACATTTAGCAGTCTAATGGCAGTGAGAAAGAAACCGTTCCAGAATCTGCTGCACCTACATTGGATGCTTCGAAGTCTCTTTCCAGAGGGCAGCAGGAAGAACAGTCCACATTGGGGTTGGGAGGGGTCATTTATGACGTTACGGGCTCAGGACATGTAGCGCTACGATGAAATGCCTTTAATGGAGCGAGGATTACCTTTTCTGCTGTTCTTAACACTCTTTTCACCTTCTTCCAGTCTGAGGCACTGCAGCCTCCACACCACACAGTGAGACAGCTGGTCAGAACGCTCTCTGTGGTGCAGATGCACAGGTGCTATGGAAGTAAATCTGTGTCGCTGGGATTTGAATTAATAATGCCACTGAAATTTAAATGTTGTATGTTTGTACTTACTGTTTCAGTGTTCAAATATATTCAGAACACATTTTTGACCTAAAAAAAATTCATTGTCATTATTTCCACACAGTTGAAATTTCATTTGTTAATTTTTTCTTCAAGCTAAAAATTCACATTACTATTTCAAAGTGATTACGTTTTCAACACTTATTTTTCAGTTTAATTTTTGAGTGTTAAAAAAATCTGCATATAAAAAAATTCAACCTTGTGAGCCGGTCATGCAAGCTAACGCTAACTCAACGGTGAGTTTATTACTTTCATTTTTCTGTAGTTGGGTTAGCGTTAGCTTGCATGTCCGGCTCCGTCATTCTGCTTTTCCTTCAGTATGAGTGCCACAAGCGTCACGTCACGTGACTAAGAAAACGTAACGGGATTGGCTGGGTGTTGGACACCACAATCCATTGCCAATGTCTGTGACCTGAAGTAACCCTTACCTTTTTACACTGAATTTAGATGCCGAATTTAAGACAGTGAAATAGAGCCAGTTGAATCTCAGGAGGCCGAAAATATTGAGTTTGAATTTTGAAAGGTTGAATTTTTTTATATGCAGATTTTGTTAAGACTGAAAAATGTAACTGAAAAATAAGTATTGAGAATGTAATCACTTTGAAATAGTAATGTCAATTTTTAGCTTGAAGAGAAAATAGCAAATGAAATTTCAACTGTGTAGAAATAATGACAATAAATTTTTTTTTAGGTCAAAAATGTGTTCTGAATATATTTTACCACTGAAACAGTAAGTACAAACATACAACATTTAAATTTCAGTGGCATTATTAATTCAAATCCCAGCGACACAGATTTACTTCCATATCTGTAGAAGGTGGTGAGGATGGGTGGGGGCACGTGGGCTCTCCTCATCCTCCGCAAGACATGAACTTTTGTAACCTCTTGATTAGTGAGGTGGTGTTTATTTCCAGGTGAGGGTGTCTGTGATGTGCACCCCCAGGAATTCGGTGCTGTTGACCATCTTTACAGCTGAGCTGTTGATAACCAGTGGAGTGTGGTTAGGCCGGTTCTTTCTGAAGTACAAGATGATCTCCTTAATCTTCTCCATGTTAAGGATCATGCTGTTATCTTTGCACCAGTCCACCAGCTGCTCCACCTCCTCTTTGTAGTCCAGGTCGTTGTCATCACTGATGAGGCCCACCACCTCGGTGTCGTCTGCATACTTCACAATGTGATTGGTGGTGAACCTGGTGACGCAGTCATGTGTCATCAGGGTGAACAGTAGGGGGCTCAGGACGCAGCCCTGAGGGGAGCCTGTGCTTAGGATGATGACATCAGAGGTGTTCTGTCCGACCCAGACTGACTGAGGTCTGTTGGTGAAGAAGTCTAGCAGCCAATTGGTTAAACTTGTTACTGAACGCTTCTCTATTGCACATTTGTGGAAATCCAAACCCAGCAGTAGAAACTGCTTAGAATGCTCAGTGCTCACCCACGAATTAATATGTAAAGTAGTATAAATAGTGAGGAGGCATCCATCATGTGGCAAAGATGCTGTCAGGCCATTGTAGAGAGACTGTCAACACTCCTCAGTGACATTTGGTACGACCCACCGAAAACGTATTGAATGACAGAAGCAACATACTAAAGAAACTGATTAGAAATAAACCGTCTTTTTGCTTCATTTTGTTCTACAAAGGTTGTATGTCCAAAAAGTACTGTGTAGCTGAGCAGTGTTTCACAGAAGCAGAATTCAGAAATCCCAGGCCAGAACACACCTGTTGCATACAACTTTTTAATATTTGATTTGATTTTTTTCCATGTCACACTGACTGTGTATAGGGAGAGAAGGGTAGGGTGCACAGATTTTTTTCTGTCTCTGTGTTGTACACAAATGAAAACAATTTCCCACATTTGACTTAGGACAGATTATGAAAAGTCATAAAACATTTTTTTAAAACATTCTATATAGCACACTCTATGCCTATATTAAAACATAATGAGATCTGCATCTAAAGACAAAAAAAACACAAAAATAAACGCATGGGACGGTTTATATGCTGACTGAGGCAGGGAGAGGTGATTCTCAGGGAGAGATCTCTGAAATTTATCTGAATTTTTCCTTTCTTTTTTTATAGAAGTGTGAGAGAGATATGCCACACTTACCTACTCTGTCTGCCCCTCGTTATTTTGGTTTTTGTGAGGCTCAAATAGGAACACTATTTTACTATATACATTTTTTTTCTTCTAAAGTAAATTTCTTCAAGGAGATTGAATAAACTGTGGCTTCTGGCCATCATTGTTTTTGCAAGGCTTAAGGAGAATCACTACTTTACTTTTCAGTTTTCTGTCCTCCTGAACTCCTATCATGGGTATTCTTTTTTTTATGCTTGATTGATAGTTTTTTGCAGAAGTCTGTCCCACTTGCTGTGTATGCTCTGTGCGACTCCAAAACTCACCATTTTCCCATGAGATTAACAGATTTTATTTTGTATTTTCCCCCAAAGCTGATGTGTTTTACTTTGTAACCGCATCTCTCTTCATCTCAGAACCACGACATTGTCAATGAATTGTTGTGTAGTCCAACTAAAATAGGCCTAGGGTCTACCTCAGCCGGACCTACTCAAGCCCCCTTGCATAAAATCGTGTCGGTTGTTATCATCCCCATTGACTTTCAATTACCGCTTAAAGCCACAACCTCGTCCAACACAATTTTCTGTTGGATCGGACGCAAAATCAGATTTGGTGTGTTCTGGCCATTAGATCCTTTTCTGCATTAATTGTAATACCTATTTTTGAGAGTTGAAACCTACTCTGAAATCAGCCATGTGTTGCTTTGTTTAACCTCCAGATTAGGCTATGCACTGATAAGTGTCTTGTTTTGTATTTTATTGCTTTGTACTGTTTTATTTACTCCAACTAATCTTCCCCTGTTGGTGTTCTCAAGCAGTGCCAAGACTGTTGTCTTTGCACAATTATGCATGCTTTTACACTGCTATTTATGAACATGTGTGATTGTCAATACCTTGTCCACCCGATTAATTATCATTTGACATGTTTGAGATTGATTAGCCACCTTTCTTTCTGTTATAATTAAAGTGTCACTTTGTAAATAAACTCCTTGGTCCACAGACCAATGCCCATTTCCATGACCTAAACAGATGAATATTTACATTTTACATCCAGCAGCGGCTGTTTCCATCATTATTGCTGCATCAAGCTTGGTTTGTGCTTGTTTGATTTTGCCAACATGGCAAAATCTTTTTGGGCTTCCACACCCAAGGCATCCATGCGGACTGAATTTCCATACCGCACACCTAGGAAAATTTGTAACTACGGCAACAGGTCTGCACGGAAAAACATGACAAGTGAGCAACAGCTCCTACTGGTAAGACTTTGCAAATGCATACACTTAGTGACATCCTCTGATTTAGCCCATAAATACCACAGCTATCAACAGATTGTGGAAAATTCTTAAAAAGTAATGACTAGTGCTTTTCGACAGTATGAATGGGGCTTTGAAAAAGTTGTAAATAGCTGTGTCCTCTGCTTCCTCATGTAGTGTGGTGCATAAGAAGCCTCCTTAAGTGTCGTATAGGTTTAAATGTGATCTTTATATGTCACGTTTCCTCACCAGACACTTTAGCACTGGGTTTTGGCTTCCAAGCTGGCACACTAGCACACATTTTGGCTTTCAAGAGGGCACTTTAGCATGTATTTTTGGCGGCCCCACCCTTACCCCACCCCTGTGTCCACCACTGGTCTTGATGCTTTAAGCAATCCGTTCCTTACTAATTAGGATACATCTAATTTCTATCTATTAATGTTATCTTTTCTTTCTTTTGTCATTGTTTTGTCAAAATTGTTACAAAACCTCAGTCAAATTCTCACATCTGTAGCTTTTCATTGGACTTACTTACAATACTACTAAGTTTTATAATGCCATTTGTTATAACATTAACAGCTGTAAATACTCAAGAGTCTTTTTATGTCCAGGATCGATGGAAGCAGTTCAACTCTGTCATTAATCACATTCTGTACCTTTTATGAAGCAATCTCACTTTATCATAACGGATAACTATATGACTCCATTAAAGTGTCACACTATTTATCTTCCTTATAACCTGTCCCTGGCATTACAAAGCGTCTTGGCTTTCTTTACTCTTTCTTTTTCTTGTCTCCACTCCGTTTGTCCCCTTGCCCTCTCAGCATAAAATAATTTGATATACATAGAGGGAATACCGGGGGCACAATCACAAAAAGGCCATTAAAAAATCTATAAAAGGTAAAGTGTAGATGTGTGTTTAGATGTGCACAGTGTGTCATTTAAAAGACAGAATGGATAATGGTGTTGGACTTTAGTTCATTTTCATGATTAATGACAATGGAATTAAAATACTGCAAAGGTGATATATATGTAAGTTAAAGCAATTAATCAGCTCTTTTCACCTAAAACACTGTCTTTCTACCCTATGGGTTATACAAAAAAAGAAATTATAAACTACTGAAAACAAAGATTGCCCATGACTAAACATCCCAATCTTCATTTACTGAAAGGAGGACTTTTAATAGGCTGATCCCATATACATCATTACCAACCTGATTGTGCTATAACATGCAACAACCAGAATAAAATCTGTTTACATTCTATCCATATAGGCAATGCAAGAAGCATAACAGTAACAGGCACCTTGAAAACGCTTGGTAATTTTATTTTAAGGTATTTTGAATTAAAACCATCTTTCAGCTCTGAGAGGCATCAAATTATGTCGTCTATATTAAGCAATCAGGCCTGGTATTTCTTATGCATGAAAGACTCATTTACTTTTACTCCATAAGCGTGTATGAGTCATTTTCTCAGACTTATGATATGCAGGAAGCAAAAAGGGCTTGGTGTTAAGGAAACGTGAGTTTATCTGCAGTCTGGTTAACTATTGGACTTGCTTGTTGTAGTAATTGCACAAATGCCATGAAATCTTCAGCTAGTGCAATTTTGCAAATGTCTTCCAGCCATAAACATTGTCACAAGGAGCAAAACAAGACATCACACCATTTTTTTTTTACTATTTTGTTCTTCCTACTCTTATTAATGTATGATGTAGAACTATTCTATGGGTTTCATGAAAATGTAAGTGGAATATTCAGCTTATTTTTACTACTTGGATGAGCCGTGAATATGAGACCAATTTTGTAATATTCTCTGAAAACAAAGAGAGAGTTCTGCTTGTAGCTTTGTTCTGACTTTCCAGTTAAAATTGGTTCCTTTCAGCACATGAAAAATTAGCTTTTGAGACACCCTGCGAGCAGTCAGGATATTGGTTATTCCAATCTTCTCTGAGGATCATTCGGCTGCCTGACCTCCCTTTTTTTTGAAAAGTTAGCAAGGGTCTGTAGTTTTAAATCATAAGCCATCACATTAGCAGGTCATTATGTGTCTTGCAATACAAAAGATATATTCTGGACAAGGTTCAAGGATTAAAACCTGAGCTCTTATCAGAGGGATTTTAAAGTCTGTTGCAAAAATGTATAATTTATACCTTAGTAGTGGTTTGGTGCCAGTCAGTATTATGGAATTAAATTCATAATTATGCTCATTCTAGTCTCGTCTGTATCTACGGCAACTGCCTTAATAGAACCCCATATACAACCTCTGAACCAAGTTATAAAATATACAGTGTGTGATTTATTACATCTGAACTGATGCCAAGAGCTAGCTAGGGAAAACATGTTTTATGAATGTTCAGCTCAGAGTATTTGATGAACTGGTAGACCACAGTTTAATCCTTGGCAAAGGCTGGATTTAATATCTTCAGAGCAGGTAGGTAGAGCCCTAGAGGAACCCCCTCAGATTATGGAAGTGATTTGGTTGTTGGTGGTAAAATAAAACAAAAAAGCCAACATTTCCCCAAATTTTGCAATCACAGGTGTTGAAAGTAGCCTTTTTTGCAGCACTTTTTAAACAGTATAGTCAAAGAGAGATGTAAAAGTGCCTACTTCAAAATAAGGAAAGTTGTTTGTATGCTATTAAACATACTTTACAAAAAATCATGTTGATGAGGATAACAAAAAAATACAATATTCTGTTAAGGGAATTTTTCAAAGCTGTTCAAGAAATGGTTTTAACTAAAATAATGTCCTGAAAACTGAATTATATCAAACTATGACAAAGTAGTTATTGCCTGCATAGTTTGATGATATAAAAAATAAAGATATTAGTAAATAATAAATCTTTAAAAGAGAAATGATAACTCTGTGTTAGTATTTTAGGCTCCTTATTACGGTTTCCTTCTGTGAAATATACATATATATAATATATATGTCAGCATGTTGTGTTAATGCTGCAAGCCTCTGTGGAAAGTCAGCTGCTCCATCCCCTGGGATATATCACCACCAAACTTAAGTTGGCATTCCTTCCTGAGCTTAGAATTAGAGGTATATGTTTCGTTGTACTGCAATACTGCTACAGCAGGAATTTTTTTTACTGACAATAGAAAGTTGACCCCCTCAAAATCCTAGCAAGGCTGAGACATTGAGCCTGTCATCAGTTAGACATTGAAACTTTGAATAAGTGCTTTCCTTGACCAGAGAATATACACACATAGGGAAGCAAAAGAAAAGTAATCGGTGCAGCCGGAAAAAATCAAAAACATTAAACTATATTTCATGATACATACACCTAACAACGATAATGATTAGGACTGACAGTCAATCTCTTTACAATTAAATAGAAATTAATTCATTGTTCATTCAGTATGGATTTTGACAGACATCTTAGATTTAGTTTTAGTCTTCAGGACAAAAAGTATTAGTAATTTTAGTCGCATTTTATTCATTACGATATGTGATAGTTTTAGTCAGTTTTAGTCGACTAAAACAAGGTTTTAGTCTAGTTTTAGTCTTTTTTTATGTGGCAAATAAAAGTTAACCTTTACTATTTTGAATAACAACCAGATTATGTAGTAGACTGACAGTTTGATTTGTAGAATTCAAATCAACGTTTTTATGAATGAATGCCCTACTTTACATAAAAGTGTGTGAAAAAAATTGTGAAAATAGCAGGTCTACTTCAACATATCATATTGTTTAATATAGCAGACAGACAAGGCAACAAAATATACAATAAAAGAATGGTTTTAAACATATAAGGTTTCCAACCCAATGCAAACACTTCCTGATCTACTAGGAATTATCCATTACACACAGATCAATAAAATCTTCATTGCTCAAAAAACAAAAACATTATTCTTTCTACTTTGGCAATTTTTTCTTTATTTCTTCAATTTACCCCTTGGTTACTGCTGCTCGGGGGTCAAAGTAGATTTAAATTCATAAGGTTTTGATATAAAAAAAAAAAAAAAAAAACAGTGATAACCTACATAATTGCCTTGTATGCTATATGCTATCTAAAATGTTTAAATTTTTAAAGGAAACAGAGAAAATGTTTTAATGACAATACAAGGAAACATTTACATCATATTTAAATAGATAAATACGAGAATACTGAGAAAGAAATATTCAAAGATCTATGTATCTTTTCATCTGGGTCTGGGCCATGAGCGAGAAAGGGAGACAATAATGCAATATGGCCACATTAAAATTACATATCAGTGTTGCCTTTAGGGAACAGAAGCCTAACATTGTTTATTTATTTAAAATACTGGCATGGGAAAAAATCAATATCGGAAATATCGCTGTTGTAACATACAGTTACAAAAAAATATCTTCCATTTTCTGAAAACTTGAAGTAAGCCAAACATTTGGGAAAAGAAAAATAGAAATGGTTGAATTATAAACCATTGCATCACAAAAAAGTATATGTATGACATCCCTGACATTGATGCAACTGCTTACTGAAATCTACTATACAGATTACTTTAAGTGGGCCAGTACACATTTCTATATTCCGGTCCTTTATTTCAGTTACTGTAACTACATTATGCAGGGGGCACCAATGGATACAGTTGAGAGAGGTCCACCCTTTTTTCTCAGCAAGTTTTTATGTTTTGCTTATATCTAATAATATGCTTTACACATTTTTAAAAGTGTTATTATAATTACAAAAAATATGATTATTCACAAGTACAACATTTTAATATTTCCCCCATTACTTGGGCCCTAGGCACTGTGCGTTATGCACGTGGAGCACCAAGACTGGGTAAAACAATGTATAATACTGCTAAAGATGCATGGGTTTGTTGAGGCCAGGGCAGACACTAAGAAACACTGAGAATATATTTTACAGTGGAACACTATAATGAGCTAATTAAATTCTTAGGTTAGAGTTACTACTTATTTTTTAAGATATTTTATTTCAAGACATTCAAGATATTTTTATTTAATGTCTTTATTTTTTCTATATATACTCTTCTCCTGAGCGAGGTGGGTACCAGAGGCCTGGGGGGTGAACCCACCATGCGCCACCAGTAGCTTTTCATGTTTTGAATTCCTCAGCAGGGTACCTGATTACTGGCAAGGCATAGCTGCTGATTGCCAGGACCTTTGGTCTTCCCATCGAGTTGACTGACTTATTTGGCTGCTGCTGCTTTTCTTTGTGGCCTCTTTGTGGTTACCATTTGCCTGTGGTATTCTAATGTATTTATAGCTCTACCCTACACCTGCTAGTCTCCCTTCTGGGAGTTGAATGCCCTCTTTGTGGATTATCCTTCTCTTTGCCACCATCCGGGCCACATTTCTCCTGCCCAAATGACATTGCAATGTCCCTGCTGCAGATCCTGGTGGTGTGGATGGGCGAGTCAGTGACTTGCTCACTCTTAGCATACAGCTTGATGTCATCCATGTACAGGAGGTGGTTAAAAGTTGCCCGATTTTTGAGCCGGGATTCCATAGCATATCTTGTAGACCTCTCTTGTATTCCATTCCAATTGGCTCTACGCACCACTCCACTACTTCTTAATTGAAGGCAGCTATACCTGTGCTTTCCACTAAAGTATATCTTACGGTAAATTATATTTGAAATAAGTTCTAATCAACTATTTAAAGCATGAAAAGTTTTCCTCAGTTTTCAACTGCAAGGGCAACAAGGGTTGATTCATCGATTATTGAGATAATCTTCAACTAATTTAGTAATTAACTAATTCCTAAATGGAGTATAGATACTCTAAAACATGTCTTTAGCTGATAGAGCAACCCACTTAGAGCAGGAATTCTACCAATATTGTAAAAATAAATAAATCTATAAATGTTTAGCATTTAAGATAAAAAAAAAAAAAACAATTTTGTGTGTTAATATTTCCTATCCAGAACTAAAAAAGTGTGAAACTTTTAGTTTCCCCTGTTTTATTTCTGTAAAAATATATTTTTAAGGAACCATTTGCTTTCTGATTATTAATTGATTGATCGAAAAAATAATCCAAAGATGAATTGATTTGCAGCATAATAATTAATTGCAGTCCTAAAAACAACCCAAAGCAAATACTGCAATTTGACACACTATTGGTTTATTAACACATTTTTACATTAAACAGCTAAAATTTAAAAACAATGTATGTCTTTCAATAACTGCAATTGAACCTGCAGTATTTTCCCTGGTATGTTAGCATCTAAACAATACTTTTGATGAAAGTGAAATGGAAATAGACACATTGAAACCGAATTCTCCTAATATATGCGTCCATCCAGCAATTATCAAAGGTTATTATAGTATTAAAAAGATAAAAAGAAAATTCTTACATCTTACATAAAGCACTGGCTCTTGTGCTGACTACTAATGAGAAAAGATGTGGTTCAGATCAATGATTCTTTGGATGGCCTGTTGAACCTGGATCAATAACAACTGGCTGAGTGAGGACTTGTTCTCTGATTTGGTGTTTTTCACTGTCAGACACTTGCTCATAAGATATAGTCAATCTTGCAGCTATCCACCCCCACACCAAACATGCACACAAGAGAACACACACACACCATTCCTTCTCTATCTGTCTTTTGCTCTCTCTTTCACTGCTAAATAGGCTGACACTCCCTAGTGCAGCAAGGTTAATTCATAATGCTTTTTGACAAAGATGTAATGAGTTATTGTCTGACTTACTTCTGGAATTGTGCCATGGAATTCACATACCGTATGTATTTCATTTAATAAACATAATGGTTTTGAGTAAGACATTGTTCTTTTCATCAGTATACTGATGGATACAAGAGAATAATTTACAATTCTATAAAGTGGCCAGGGAAAAATATCTGCATTTTTATTTTAAATATGACATTATAAATAATTATTTTAGGAAAAAACATTCATGTCACTCACTACAATTTTTTGTGCCAATATGAGTGTGACAAATAATTGCATTTGAATTACAGATTCTTGGAATGTAATCTAAAGAATCTAAAGCATAGGAAGGGAAGAAAAATCATCAGCATTTTACCTTTTTAAAGAGCAAGGACAGCAGGATAGCTGACTCCTCACAATAAATAGCTGACACCACAATGCCATGCGCTGATGTAGCCATACTGTGTTGTTTTTCTGCTCTTATGGGAGAATCTCAAAAAGAAATATCTGCTTTATCGCATAATCATGATTTCATCAAAAATAAGAGAGGTCAAACCATATAATATTGTATTACTAGCTTCTAATCTCTTAGAAGAACCAGATCAGATTTCTACCAGTGAAAACCATGGAGTTCAGTTATAGAACACATAAAAAAAAACATAGGATTTGATTATTCTATAAGAATATCTTCTACAACAGTATGATCGAATAAACAAAGAGGTTATACTTTAAGTCGTCATCCACAGTAATACTCTTCATATTAGATTTTTGGAGAGAAGCTCTTTCAGTACATCAGTTTACAAAGGGAAATGTATTATATCGATTAATTACTGATTAACTCTCAGTGTATTTTTTTATGTTTACCATGTTTTTTTGTGTACAGCTAATGAAAACAGGACAAAGTGAGACTGAAAACCAAAAATCCTAAACATTTTTAATAAAAAAAAATTGGGGTTAAGAAAAGTTTTTAACTTCTGCTTAAAGGTTAAATTTTGTCATGATCAATAAAGTGGGACTCATCCTAAAGTACACTTTTTAGGTTTTAAACTGTATACATTCAGTCTGCAGGAAGCTATTTTATAGTTATGGTGAAGTTTTTGTATTTTCATGAAATATACAAATATTTTTTTTTTAAGTTACAGTAATATTTGTCCCAAAGCTCCCTCAATGCTGTCACAGTGGCTGAAAAGTTACTATTGCAGTTGAATTTATGGTTGGTACCTGTGACAAGCTGGCATATACCTACGTCAAAGGTCCAGGGCATTCATAGTCATGCGTTAAGGAACAAATACAAGGCATGCACCACTGTAACAAGTCCTTCTGTCCTCCTCTGCCTGAGCAGAACCACCAGCACAGCCCGACTGGCCTAACATTTTTAGAGTTACACATTTTTGAGGTGCATGGTAGCAAAGATTTTTGGGCCGTGTAGACACGTCAAGCATAAAGCAGAAGTGAGGACTGCTGTGCTCAATCCAGACACCCTTCAGCCCTCCAGATTAAACAGACTTATATGATGCTTGTCAAATTGAGGCTATATGATCTTCCAAAATTCAACTACTAAAACCAAAGTTACAAAAATGTAGAAAAAAAAGTGAAGCTCATAAAAAAAAAAAAATATATATATATATATATATATATATATATATAAATATATATATATATATATATATATATATATATATATATATATATATATATATATATATATATATATATATATATATATATATATATATATATATATATATATATATATAAATTGACATGTGTGAATCCTGTTCCAAAAGGTCTAAAGTCTTGTTTATATAAGTGATGGACAAAATCAGGACCTGAAACTGGCTTATCTCACTTTCCAGACAAAAGTTGTAATTTATAAAAGACAACATAAACTCTGATTCATACAGTACATACTTTTGCTTTGGAGACTAGCAATGCAGATTAAAATCACACTGCATCAAGATACCTCTGTGTTATTTATGCTTGTGCTGTTATTCTATGACCATACATAGCATCACATACAAGACCTTCTACAAAAAAGGCTAGTAGACCAATTCATATCAGAGGCGCAATTTCCCCTTCAGATCAGCACACAAGCTGTGACAAGTTGTAAGGCAGTGACACTTATTATCATAAACATCTAAATACTTTTGTGATAGTAATTGTTGGAGATTAATTTCTTTTTATTTTATTTTCAGTTTTAAATAACTGTTACATCTGTTCATTTCTATATCTGTTCACTCTATTGTGTGAGTGAGCCAAATCAGAGTTCAGAGTTCTAAACAGCAGATTTAATACCGCCAGCAATATACTAATATCAAAAGCCGGGGCTGAGGTGATGCCAACGGAGATATAACCAGCTAAGCTCAGAGGGTTATAAAACTAATTCCCCCATTAAATATGCTACAAAAAATAATTCAAGAAAAACATTAATAATTTTTTTTATGCAAAGTGTTTGTAATTTCAGGAAAGGTTACACATTAAATAATTTTTTTTTTTTTAGTTTAGGAAATTTTACAGGTGTTAGTGTGTTGCTTGAATTGGTTGTGACTTGGGTCAGTACCAGCATTACCCACTAACGGGTTGTAAACCCCATTTTTAAGACCTATGCCCTAGAGCAGAGGTCATTAGGACAGTAGCAAAAAGTATTCATTCTTTTCCTGCTTTGTGTGTCAACTCTCACGGTTGCTAAGCGACAGACATATGGGTGGTGAAAGCCATGGAAGGTTGGACCTATTTGAATTCACAGCCAAAACTCTTCCGGGCTCCTTTTTTTCACAGGCCTCGAAGGATCCAGTCTAGAAGACCGGGTCCTTGGAGGATGCAGCCTTTAAAATCGAACACCTCCTTGGTGGTGATGATGCTTGTGCATCAGATTTAATGGGTGTACAAGAAACAGAAAATACAAAGTTTCCGCCTTGGGACTTATGTAAAAAATGCAATTATTAAGTCTTAAACAAAACAATTCAAGCAATTATAATTTTCTATCATTATTTCTTCCATTTGGATTCAAATTGTTTAAAAATACAGTAATTATGATTACTGTATATTCATCATCTTTGTGCATAAGCTTGGCTAAATGAGATTTGGCCACTATAAAAATACAAATACCCAGATACATCAATGTTGAAACTACTTGTGCTGCTTATGTCTTACAGAATTGCTAAAATGATGAGAATCACCTTTGTTGTCCTCTGAAATTCTTTGTTGCACTTCAAACATTCGATCCACAGACTCCTTCTCATCATGACCCCACGTCTCCATGGGCTATGAACTCATGTTATTTCCTCTACCTGCACTCTCCACTATGAAAACACTCTCTGCAACCTAAACCTCATACTCACCCTTTTTTGTATTCCTGAGGACAACACTCTGACACATTCTCCAACCAAGAGAGCTATTGATTCGAAGTGTACAACATCGATCTTTCGTGTCTTTTTCGGTATGTGGTTTTCTGTCTTGTGGTTTTCTAGTTTCATTCACAGAATTTTATAGCTGATTGAGACATTTGTTTTTTTTTTTCCTGCCACGGTCACAAGATAATTCATATGAGAGTAAGATTTGGGTTTCAGCTAAAGTAACCCAGAATTAAGCTTACGGATAGTGTTGTGAATTCACGTTGGCATCTGACCTAGGTAGCATTTTGTAAGTGTTACCAATAAGACTGTTATTTGTGAGCATTGACTAACAAGTGTCCTTAACAATATACTGTTGAGTTTTGTAATGCACAAAATATTTCTATAAAAATAATCTAAAACAAAGGACAGTGTTGGTGGAGAACATTGACTAAAAATGTAACTATCTATGAAATACAAAAACTAAAAAAACCTAAAAAAACATTCAGCACTAGTTATATAACTGCTACTTCAACTCTACTTCATGTTTATTTTATTAAAAATCTTTTCACCATCAAACACAGATGATTGTAAATGGATAAAATACATGTTGTTCTGTAGCCACACGGAGGGCATTGGTGTGCAAATCACCCTTTACAAACTCCTGAATGATAAAGAAGAAAAGACAAACATGCAGTGGTCTATTATTCTCATATTCTTTACAGAGGCATTCACAATGCAGAGAGACAACTTCAAAAGAGAGTCACTCCCAACTGAATTCGTCTCTTGACTCTTTGATTGTTAGCTATTCTCTCCATGTACTGTATGAGGTGTTGTATAGGCTATAGAAATTATGACCTCATGTTTAATTCATATTGTCTCCACTTTCACTGCATAAAGAGGAATATCATTGTTACACAATCAAAGAATTACCAGTTTTTGTGTATATTTTACTTTGAACTTCAACAAGTTTCCTTTTTTAAATCAAATTTTAACTACATACATTGATCGATACATATAGTATATGTACCTCTACATTATGAATTGTGAAAGACACATAACTTTTTTTTTTTTTTTTCCCACTGTTTGACATGTTTTATCTCAGTTGGGACAACCAAAATTTTATCTATATGTAGGATAAGGCCCCAGTAAATAAGACAAACAATTTGCACTCTTCAAATTCTAATATTGAATCACATTAAGATTACTGTGCTTTAAAACAAGTTTTGAAAAATCTTATACAAAAATGTCATGGCTTTATATTTCAGTCAATTGGAAATACTTTAGTTCACCTGAGGCACACCAGGGGATGTATGCTAGAAGAGAAACTTGAAGCACACTGCTTCCTTGTGTGACATGATGGAAAAGTAAAAAGAAATCAGTGAGGATATCAGAAGGAGAGCTGTGCTCCTTCACAAGCCTTGTTTATTCTTGGGTACAATTTCCAGATGACTGAACATGTCACATTCATGTTTTTCACATATTTTTAAGTAGACAACTTGGGAATGTCCAACCATGTTACCACTCAAGAAGTAGAAGGGTTCACAGTCCCAGAAATGGACAGGATTTAGTGTGAAATGTGTGCATCAGAGGAGGATAACGGAGAAAGATCTTGTGAAGACACAAGTTAAAGTTTAAATATCACTATTAAAATACATCTAATACCGAGACAACTGATAGGTCACTTTAATAGGAATGTGTCATTACTCCAAGAAGAACAGGAAAAACCAAATCCATTTCTAAATGCACTAAGGGACAAAGTGAATCAGGAAAAAATACCTTACTTTTTTGGAGACACATCCTTTGGTGCGACTAATCTAAATTTGTGTTCAGCCACAATAACCACTGCTACATTTGGAGAGGTAGAAGTGAAAACCTTGTAATATTTGAGAGCACAGAAGTGGTAGTTTTACATTGGGTTTGGAAATTCATCAGGAAATGACAAATATGTGAAACTTTAAAGCAAAATCTAAAGAAAAAAATAAAGCTTGGACAAAATTTGACGTGGGACTTCATTTTACCACCATATTAGCTACAAAAAATAGTATTGTAGTAGATACAAGGTCAAATTACTAGAAATAAATGTGAAAAGTGTTGTGACATTACCCAAAAGTAGCTAACTCTCCAAGATACAGCTATCAAATGCCAAATA
The DNA here is from genome assembly GCF_016077235.1 of Cyprinodon tularosa. NCBI lineage: Eukaryota > Metazoa > Chordata > Actinopteri > Cyprinodontiformes > Cyprinodontidae > Cyprinodon > Cyprinodon tularosa. Next base: position 3,113 of record NW_024038138.1, on the reverse strand, counting down.
GAAATATGTAGATTTCTAATTAAACAATTTATATAACAATTGTCTCTTATTCTGCCAAAAGAAAAAATTAAATGTAAGTAAGAAAGATTTGCTAATATGGATACTTTGTTTTTATATGTATAAGCAAGAATTGAATAATCATTGGTACACACACATCAATGTATACACATTTATGCACAGATAACACAAATAAGGATGCATGCTGCAGTCTTTCAGTAAACAGATTTTGTGTGGGTGGAAGTACTTCATTGAGATCAGGGTAGCCATGTCCCTGGAAAGACTTGCACAGTATTCTGCCGAGCTGTACTGAGGTCTGATAGCATGTGCTGATATATCTGCTCTGACATTTACGATAGTCTCACTGTACTCCCTAATTATTGAACAATTTTAGCATAAAATCTGATTTAGTGGTCAAAATGAAACTGCCTAAAGTCATTTGGTCTGCTCGAGACTTATCTCCCCTGGTGGCTTTGTTCATTTGTTTTCCCTTTATTTCTTTCTTTATTTTTCTTTTGTCAGGCTTTCCTTTATCCTCTAGATATGTTTCTGCACTGGAGACATCATTGACAAGATTGGTTTACTGACAGAACAACATTGCCCCCTGTTGGTTCCAAGTGGGAAAAAAATTCTTTTCACAGCAATGTAGCCATGACATCACTAATGCTTCACTAAATGATACCCATCCCATCTCATACAGACTTAGCAGAAGATTGCAGTTTAAAGCTCACCGATCCAACACATGTGATTGCCTGAGCCCGGCTTTTTGTTGATTGCTCTCATTGTGTGTAAGTGCTGCTGTGTGGTTGTTAGATAGAAAAATATGAACAAACCGTGCTGCATAAATAAGAAATAAGACTTTCTTTTTAGTTTTCATTTGTTTGTTTTTATTGATATCTCAAGGAAATAAAGAAAAAAAATCAAACCAAAGTAAAGTTAACTATGAACTACTATCTTCAACAGAATGGGGAAAAATGAGTATAGTAAACTACATGGAAGATTATGGAAGCTTCTAGTTACTTCAAAAATACTAAGTATCAAACATGTAACCATATTTTAATTGACATTTCTTATTCAGAGTAAACATCAAGATTAGACCAATTAGCAAGGTATATAAGGTTCCAGTAGTGAGGAGAGATGGACTGCGTTAAGCAGCTGCTTTGCCCTCTGGAAATTATTTGATCGAAGTAGTATAAAAGATAAAAGCAAAAATTTATTCAGGTTATTTCTTTAGACTCTGAGGTTATTTTAACCCAAAGAGCAGATGCAAGATGAAAAGATCAATAGGGACTATGAAATAGACCACTTTAAAAAACATTGAGGACTGATTAATTGTCACTAAAGTGGTGGTGCTTTTGATCAACAAATTGTTCACATGATGTTGCAAAATTCTGCATTAATGTCTGTGAAAATTCCAAAACAGGAGCTGAACCTCTTGGTAGGTACGAACCAGCATTAACTATTAAGCAGGTTGCACTAAGGTAAGCATTAATGTTCTTACACCTAATCTGAATAAAATACATTTTTGTTATGAAAAAAATTTAAAACAAACAAAATATTACTCACTATGGAAGAAATTATGCATTTTACAGCTAGTGAAAATACAAAAAAATTAATATATTAATATTGTAATCTGGGTCTAATGAAAACATGAGGTAGAATGGAGAAGAGACGTCTCCCGACATTTTAAGAAATTATACAAACAGCTGTGACAGGAAGCAAAACACTGTCACATTAAAACTAATGTGTAGATGTAATCCAACATTTATGGAAATGTGCCTGCATTCTCTTTCTAAATCATGCCATTAAAATTAGTTTGCATTAATGTGTGTTGGCTCAGATACTTTGACAGCCCTAATTGCAACTTTTTTTTTGTGTTCCTGTTTTCTATTCATCAACACATGACTTTGTAAAACTATCTCCTGTAGCGTAGCTCCTCTTCACTACTTAATTACATACTGACTTCTTAAAGGGAGCACCACAGGAGAGGCAAATTTATAGGTGCAGTTATCTCCTCCCCTGCTACTCTTTGTTGTCTCCACTGATTTATCAAATCAGCTATATTTAATCATTGTTTTATCATTTTTAAACCTATCATATAAACCCTATAATAAAAAGCAAACCAGGGTTTATCTATTGAAATAGCTGTTATAATTTTCATTCTCTTTTTGTGAACAACTTGCCTTTTAATTACTTACATTCTGTAGTTGTCTGTTTTTATTTTCTCCTGCTGGGTATCAGTTCACAGTTTGACACATAGCTATGCATACTATGAATTGCTTTGTTTTATTTTCTCTTTATTTATCTCCTTCAACACAGTTATTGCAGTGATTTCCCTCCTACCTTCCTGCCAATAAAGTGTTTATTTATAGTAAGATGCTTTCCATCCAGCAATAATAACATACTGGTAACTTTAAAAACTGTTGATTCAAAAGAAACTAACTGTGAAATTAACAGGTTTTGTGGTATGAAAAACTGAATATGTTTTATTTTCTGGCTCTTTTATGATTAGCTTAAAAATAAATCCATGGAGCACTTCCACCTTTTTTCAGTTTATTAGAACGGTATCAAAATTAAAATGGCCAACCGTATGCTCAACCCACTTAAAAACATCCCACAACGTTGAAGATAAAAGTGTTTTTGCTCCCCTCTGTTTTTTATCTAACCTAGTTGATGACATATGGCATTTCTAGAGAGTGTGAAATGGAAGGTAAAATTAAATTTTTCAAATGTTCAGTTCCAAGAATTAATGCTGACTGAGGCAGAGCTTCTTCTATCAAACACTTTCCATTTACCCATATTAAAATAAACGGCATGGTACATACAGCGGGAGAGCCAGTCTTTCTTTCATTCGAAAAAGCAATATCAAATAAATTCTCTTTACATAAAGTCTCTTTGTAGCCTTAAAGTCTAAAGCCAACATTTAGCTATGCTGTGTCCAGAGTAAAATGGCTTCTGGGCACAAAGAGATTATATCTTCTTTGCAAGGACGCTACATTTATTATCAGTGTGGTGTTCTCTCTGTGTGGTATACAGTTATAGAACTGCTCTGTTTGCTAGTCCTCATGTTTTATGTTCATAAAATCACCTCAGTGATAAGCAAAGTCTGAACCAAT